>NW_022437026.1:5410275-5427426 GCF_009761245.1 Sapajus apella
AAAAAAAAAAAAAAAAAAAAAAGATCATTCTCTTCTTACAGATGGAGTCAAATCACAGAGAGGTTAGTAACTTGGCCAAATTCACACAACTCTTGAGTGGCAGAGCTCAGATTCAAACCCTATCAAATTCCAGAGTTCAGGCTCTCAGTATTGACAAGCTGTCACTCTGATGACTCCTCAATCCTTTGGCTCCCAGTTAGGCACACCAGGATTTAAACACCATCTCGTAACGACTGGTCTCGCTCAACTGTCCTCTTCTTCATTCACTTCAATCACTCATTCATATACCAAGTAAAAGACTTACTATCCACCATGTGTGTGGTAAACATTGAGAAAGAACAAAATATTTAAAACTCCATTCTTCTCCCAGGGATGTGATCATTTGGGGAGCATGATCGATGGCAAAGCAGAGAGTAAATATTCCCAAACCTGAGAGCAAGAGGGATTACCTCATTAGCTCTGGCCTCTTCTTAACTTCCTGCCTCCCAGTTTGCCTTGTGGCTTTGAAAGATGAATACCTGGTAAGCCTCAAGGGTGAGGGATGTGATGTGGTGGTTGTTCAGAGAAAGACAAGGTCTAGAGGCTGTCTGGCCTTGCTGTAGTGGTGGGGCTCCAGCAGAACCTTCAATGGTGGCTGGCGACCCTCTTCAGCTAAAAGCATAGGAACAAATATTTGGTGCCAGTTGAAGGAGCAATAAATTCAAGAGACACTGAGAAAGACAGACCATGTGCAGGAGAAGCTGTGGTTTATAGGCAGAGAAGAGATTATAAAGGAGTGTTGGGGCCCTGCTGGGTGGGGCCCCGAGTGGCTGGTGAGGGGCTGGCTTTACTCCTGCATGCCATGGAGAGGTCAGCTTCTGACTGTCTGTCAGGAGGTCATCTCTGGAAGAGCAGAGGGAGAAATGTGGGTTTAGTAGTTGTCCTGTGGCTGCAGCCCCCTGAGCTGCAGATGCCACTGGTTCTGGGTGTGATAGAGAGTTGATGAGGAACCTGGGGCTGGCAAACCTGGGTTTGAATCCAAGCCTCACTGTTGCTAGTGGTGGTGAGCCTGGGCAGGCTTTTTAACCCCTCCAAGCCTTGCTCTGTTACCTATAAAATGAGCCTACTAATGCCTACTCTACAAGGTTGTCGTAAGAGTTCAACGAAATATGGATGCAAGAATGTATTGATAGCACAGTGTCTGGCGTAACAAATCCTCCTGGATAGGCAACTATTAGCCCAGATTTTCCTGTCCTGGTGTTCGGGTGACTGGCCAGTTTATTAATTGGTTGAAAAGTATGAAAATGTCCAGCAGCCAGCGTAACTGGATTCATAGAGACCCTCCCTCCATTCTCTTTTTTTTTTTTTGATACATGAGTTTTGCTTTTGTCGCCCAGGCTGGAGTGCAATCATGTGATCTTGGCTCACTTCAACCTCCACCTCCGGGGTTCAAGTGATTCGCCTGCCTCAGCTTCCGCGTAGTTGGGATTACATGCTCCCACCACCATGCCCGGCTAATTTTTGTATTTTCAATAGAGACTGGGTTTCACCATGTTGGCCAGGCTGGTCTAGAACTCCTGACCTTAGGTGATCCGCCCGCCTTGGCCTCCCAAAGTTCTGAGATTACAGGTGTGAACCACTGCACCCAGCTTCTCCCTCCATTCTTAAGAGATCACCTAGGAAAATGCCTCCATGTTCTGTTAATGGACAGTCAGCATCTTGCTAGAACCCTGTACAATGCTGCACCCACCCACACACACTCACACACACACACACAGAGCCACAAAAAATAGCTCATGTGATGAATGAAGCCTTAATATATATAGAAAGAGAACATTTCTCAAAGACATACCATGATGTACATATGGGTGGATGGTTCATACATTGGACACTGAAATGCACCCCTTTCCCATCTACTGCGCCCCAGATATTTGGAAATGAAGAGAATAAAACTGCTCTTGAAAACCATGAAATGAACACACAACGCATCAGAGCCAAGCTTGTAGTTGCTCAAGAGAGAATGATTCTCTAGGTATCAAGCCCCATGGAAGTTAATTGAAAGGCTGTCTACAGAAAAGATGGTCAGTCCTAAGGGAGAGGTTGGTCAGTAATGGAAACATAGCAAAGGAGAGTCCTAGAGAAAACCAGAGCCCTGGCCTGGAGGAAGGGGACCTTGGTCCTAAAGGTGCCTGTGTCTTTTTTGTGGAGCTGGACACTCAAATTATCATCACCTGATACCATTATGCATTGTAATTTTCCAACTAACTTCAGTGTTTTCGCTCTGTACTCAGTGTGCATCCATGTGACTGTAACACAGCTTCCCAAGTACTTGATCCTCAAGGAAAGAATGGGTGTTAGCCCCTCGGCAGTTCCATTCCGATGTCTACAGCTGGCTGGTAGGGTGAGTCATCATCCCCCACAGCAGTCCCGTCCACACCAGACCACTGCTGAGACCCAGCATTTGAGCAGTAGGGCAGGCGGCTGCAGGCTGACCTAAGTCATGCCGCAATGATCTGGTCTTCCCAGGAGGCTCCCAGCCTTCCTGTCCTATGGTGCTGTCAGACTGTATCTCTCTATTTCAAAACACATCAGAATACATCAAAGCCCTGCCTGTTAGGGAGGTATTATGCCCATTTTTATAAGCAAGGAAATAGAGATTCCAAAGGGGTAATTAACTTGCCCAAAGGCATTTAACTTAATAAACCAGCCTGGATTCCAAACTTGTCCTGACTCTAAAGCCTGTGTTCTTTCCCTTACTTCATGTGGCCCCTGACTTCAAGGACTTTTCTCTCCAGTATATCTTTAAGTAAGAAAGTGTGTGTTGCAGGTGAGGTGGGGGAGAGGGATGAGAATGGTCCCCTGCCTGAAGCTCCTCTCTGTGACTAAGAACCCAGTTTGTAATCTCTTCTTCACTTTCAAGGGTAGGATGGGGATAGCACCAAGGGCCAACGCTATCTCCAGCTATGTTCTCAGGTGCTCCACAAGGAAGAGTGGAGAATGATGCTTGGGGGACAGCGAACAGTGCCTGTCCCTCCTTTTGTTCCTCAAACTTCCACATCTTCAGTCACCTTCACTGCCCCGTAGGCCCTTCCAGGTGAATGGATGACTGATGACCTTGACTCCAAGCCCAGAGGACAGGGTTAGCGCTTCATCCCTTTCTCCCACATAATACTATCCTGTTTTAACAACTGATTTTCATTCAGTTTCCACCTTAAGACACAGAACACGATCAAACCATTGAGGTCACCTGTGTCTCACTCCCGAATCCTACTGAATCACTCTCAGATATTTCTGAAATACCTACTTTTCAAAATAGTTTTGGCCAGACACAGTGGCTCATGCCTATAATCCCAGCACTTTGGGAGGCCGAGATGGGCAGATCACCTGAGGTCAGGAGTTCGAAACCAGCCAGGCCAATGTGGTGAAACCCCATCTCTACTAAAAATACAAAAATTAGCCAGGTGTGGTGGTGCAGGCCTCTAATCCCACCTGCTAGGGAGGCTGAGGCAGGAGAATCACTTGAACCCAGGAGGTGGAGGTTGTAGGGAGCCGAGATCGTGTCACTGCACTCCAGCCTGGGAAACAAGAGCAAAACTTCGTCTCAAAAAAATAAAAATAAAAAAAATAGTTTTGTCATTCCTGAATGTGCCTCTAAGTGATATATCATTCTTTTCTTCAAAGGTCAGGATACATGAGGCATAACAACATGCAGTAAAATTCACTGTTTTTAGGTTTAGTGTTCCATACATTTTGACAAACCCAAGTATGTACCCACCACCACGATTAAGATGTAGAACATTTTTCATCACCCCAAAACGTTCCCTGTGTCCCTTTGTGGAGAATTTCCTCCCCCAAATCCCTAGATTTGGGGAACTGCCAATTTGTTTTCTGACTCCATGGCTTTGCCTTTTCTGGAATGTCATATAAATGGGGTCATACAGTACATAGCCTTGAGTCTGGCTCTTTGATTCAGCACCATGCCTGTGAAATTCACTCTTGTTCTATGTGCGTCAGTATGCCTCTCCCTATTATTGCTGAGGAGTATTCCAGTGTATTAGCGTGTTTATCCATTCAACATTCATCATTTATTTTCAGTTTCTGGCAATTATGAATAAAGCTACCCTAATATTTGTGTGCAGATTTTCATCTGGACATGTGTTTTAATTTATTTCTCTTGGGTAAATGCTTGGGGTGAGATCGCTGGATCATATGGCAAATACATGTTTAATGTTATAAGAAAGGACTAAACCATTTCCTAAAGGAGCTGTACTCATTTTACCTTCTTACCAACAATGTGTCAGACTTCTAATTGTTCAGGATCCTTACCAACACTTTCTATTGTCTTGATTTTTTTATTTTATCCATTCTAATAGGTGTGTAGTGGCAGCTCATTGCATCTTAATTTGCATATTCTGATGACTAATGATGTTGAACATCTTTTCATGCAGTTTTTTGTAATTCGTATCTCTTCTCTTGGAAAGTTTCTGTTGGGATCTTTAGCTTGATGACAGCTGCAAACACCCTGTTTCTTAATAAGATTACATTCACAGGCATTGAGAGTTAGAAACTCTACATAGCTTTTGAGGGAATACAATTCAGCCCGTGAGAAGTAGTGAAATCCTCTTTCTCATTACTAATCTTGCCATTTTTTGGCCTTTTCTCTTGATCACTTAGTTATGTCTGCTGGCAGTTTTCAATTGCATGCATATTTTTAAAAGAAGCATTTTTCAGCTTTGTTAATTCTATTTTTTTGTTCCTATTTCAGCGTATCTGCTCTTTATTAATTCATCCCTTCTATTTTTAAAAATATTATTCTTTGGTTTATTCTAATTTCTTAATTTGGATGTTTACTTGCTGCTATTCAGACGTTCTTCTTTCCTAATATATTAACATACATGCCATATATTTTCCTCCAACCATCTCAAAACACTTTATTCCTTCAATTTAAATATGAAATATTATCTTTATCAATCAGTATTAAGTATTTCCTCATTTCCATTATGATTTCTTCTTTGACCCTGAAGTTATTTAGAAGTGTGTCTTTAAATTTCCAAACACAGGATTTTTTTTGTTTGGTCCTGTTTTTGTTATTGATTTCTTAAATTCTTTGGAGTCAAAGTATGTAAACTGTAAGAAGCTGGTTGAGATTTGTTAAGACTTGCTTTATGGCATACTACATGGATGATCTTCTTAAATGTTCCAAGTACACTTGAAAAGAATGTGTCTTTTCCATTTCTTGGGTACAAAATCCAATATACATCTATTAGATCAAGCGTATTAGTTGCATGTTCAAATCTTCTAAAATCTCTGATTTTTCTGTTGCTTGATCTATCAAATAATGAGAGAGGATATTAAAGCTTCCCACTATGATGTAGAATTCTCTGTTTTTCCTTGTGGTTCTTGCAATTTTGTTTGATGTATTTTGAAGCTATGTTCCTGATTACATACAAGTTTAATACTATTATATTCTTCTGGTGATATGAACTATTTATTATTCTGTAGAATCTCTCTTTATGTCTAATAAGGCTTTTTGCCTTATATTGAAATTTGTCTATTTTATTACTCTTTATCAGGTATCTATTTTTCTCTGCTTTTACTTTCTTTTTCCTGAAACAGGATCTGTCTTTGTTGCCCAGGCTGAGTGCAGTGGTGGTGTGATCACAGCTTACTGCAGCCTCAATCTCCCTGCCTCAAGTGATCCTTCCACCTCAGCCTCCCACGTAGCCCCCCACCATGGTGGGGTTGGCCACCACACCTGGCCATTTTTGTTTTCAAAATTTCAATGTCTTTATGTTTTAGTGTGTGACTCTAGAGAACAGAATAAATTAGATTTTCAGATCTAGTCTAGCCATATTTGCCCTTTCACAGAAGAGTTTTATCAATAATTGCTACATTCTTATAATAGAAATTTAGTCCATTTACATTTATAGTGGTTACTGATAATTTCTACCATATTATTCTTTGTTTCTTCCCCTTCCTTTTTGCTTTTTTTTTGTTGTTGTTGTTTGTTTAAAACATTTTTATTCCAGCTTTCCTTCTACTAGTTTGAAGGTGACACACTCTATTTCTATTATTTCAGTGGTTATTTAACTTAAAAAGTAACTTTAGTATTTTTACTTATCTCATGAATGGAAAGCCCTTAGCAAGTTACATTCATATTTACACCCCACTCCAACTTTTATGCTTCTTAAATCTATTTCAGTTCTGTTTCTTAACTCCTCTGTGTTACTCATGATTGTTATCACTTTGTTCTCTATCTAGATTTACTCACGTGTCAGTGTTTTCCTTCTGTCACCTTTCCTTCTTACATCTCAATGCTTCCTGCTGGAATCATTCCTTCTTCCTGAAATACACCCCAGTCTAGAAATTCCTTTACTGAGGATCCAGGTAGTAAACTCAGCTAACTTTTGTCTGTTGAAAATATCTTTATCCTCATTCTTGAAAGATTGCTTTGCTGTGTATATACATCTAAATTGAGAGCTATTTTCTATTATCCAAGGCTGTTCACTTTGAAAAAAGTCCTTAAAACATCCAGAATGAAAATTTGTTTGTACGTTTCTTCATAAAACATGCAGAAACATGAGAGACCCATGGAAAATTGTCTCCTAATAACTTCAAAATGAAAAGTTTTTTAAAAAATCTAAAGAAAACCAATGGAAGTCCTACGAAAGATGCTTCTATATCTGTTAAAAATGAGAAACTGAATTACAGAAAAGTTAAGAGATTTGCCCACGTCCTACTATTAGTGAGAAGAATCCAAATGAAAACATGCAAGTCGCCTAAAGCCCCAGCCTCATTCCTGGACTTTTTGCCCACAGAGGCTCATCACCAAATTGTCTGTGCCTCCACATCACACAAATCCCTGGACCAGAGAGGGCCTCCCTGACGCAGGGTCCCCAGTTCTATTACTGAACAGACGATCTAACCTAAGTCTCTCCTGCTGTTTTATCTGTTATCCTGTGTTCAGAGCATAGAAACTCTCTTCCTTGCCGTGTGCCTTCTAGGCTTCAAATTCTTCCAACCACGTGTCTGAAAAAAACTCTAAAAACTTTTGCCAAAAAGGAAACTCTGAAAATGATCAAGTGAAAGAAGGAACAGGGAGTAAAATGAGACATCATTGATCATCCTTATTCTCAAAAGGCCAAGCAAAGGGTCAAAAGGGCCCAGGTCACTCTTTCTGAAAAGGGGAGTTATGCCCGCTTTACCCAGGCCTGCTGTGGATAAATACTCCACTGCCTTCTGTTGTTGACATCCTTGAAAGAGGAACCTTGGAACTGGAAAACGGATCTCAAGCTTATGTGGCTGTCCTCCAGCAGGGAAGGCCTGTGAAATCCCTTGTCTAGGACCATGCTTCTCAAATGTCAGTGAGCATGGGAATGCACATCTCTGGGCACCCCTCCCAGTGTCTCTGATTCAGCTGGCTGAGGGGGGCCTGAGAGTCTGCATTTCTAAGAAGTTCCTATATAATGCTACTGAGGAGTAGGGGATCACATTGGGGGCACGAGTTCTTGAAGTAGCGTAGATGAGGGCCTGAGCACACTTACCTTCACAAGTTCGGATTCTGATACTTGCCAGGTGCTTGGTGAATGTTTGGTGAGTGCTTGGGTTGGGAGCTACTTTATTTTACCTCCTGTAATCTCAATTTCCTCATCTGGATAAGAGTCCACCATTTAAAGGAAGTATTAAGGGAAGAGGCTGAGTATTCTAGCACTCAGGCCAAGGAGTGTGCCCAGAGGACAGGGGACAGGTGGCCTCTTTCCATCATGCTGTTAGATTTTCCCACTGCCTTTCAGGCCTGCCTAGCCCTGAACGAAAGGAGAACTAAGAAATGAGAGAGAAGTGAAGAAGAAACAGGAGGGCAACTGGAAGTGGTGAGTCACCAACATTCGCAACCTTAAAGAGGAAAAAGAGAAGCGAGCCTGGAAGCTGAGCGGAGGTCACAGTGACAGAGCCCAGGCAGAGCTGCAGAGTCCGGTCCAGCCTAGGGAGGAGGGAAGGACAGGAAGTTAAGGCCCAGGTTTCACAAGCAGGAGAGAAAGCTGAGGCTGGTCAGCTCCAAGCTAGAGCCCCACTGCCCAGTCAGATGGCAGCGCCCAACCTGGCTCTCCTTTTCCATCCTGCAGCTGGCAGCTCCCTTGCCATCGGGTTCTTCCCAGCTTCCAGCTGCTCCCGGACACTGTCTCCTGGGGAAACAGCTGCTGCTTCCCCTTCCTGAATGGAGCTGCTCATGCTTTCCACCAGCCTGCCACTGGTTCAGTCCTGTGGAGAGACACAGGCACCCACACACGCGAGCATCCATAGCTGCCTGTAATCATGGAGTTTCTCTCTTCCTTCTTTCTCCCTCCAACCACCCTCACCCCAAGCAATGGCCCCAGCTGGTTAGCCTCCAGCCTCTACCAGCCTCTCTCTCCTATCCCTAGCACCCTACTTTTAAAGCCTAAGACTTTGTGGTTCACAAGGCTGTCCCCAGGATGAGGACCCAGGTTGACCCTAACTAGCATGCATGCCCTGAATGGTGGGTGGAATGTGGGGGAGGGGATGGCAACTCTGGACTGCAGTTGATTTGCTGCTCCTTAGAGGACCCGAAACTTTCTTAAAGGGAAAAAATGCCAAAAGGCACCAACTCCTGATTGGCTATCAGCTGGACTCTGGAATGCCTCCATTACCGTATATGCTCACATATAAGATGCTGCAGCAAAAGAAAAGTATCCTATTTTCCAAGCCATGGTCGAGTAAAAATAGCAAAATAGCACATTTATTTGCCCATGAAGGTCCCGTCTCTCCAATCGCCACCCCCATAGGTATGACAATTGCCCTGGGAATCCTGGTTTTAGAGGAGCCCCATCTTGGCTGGAAAAGAAAACTGAAATACATAAATGACAAGAGGGAGAAGCACTTCTCTAATGATTTTCCTTGCGGCTCATCATTTAAACACACATTACTATTTTTCCCAGAGCTTCTCAGAGGCAAGGATATACGGTATTTCACGTGAGGAATATGCTGTTCACAATCTCCCACCTTTCTGGATAGGGGAAAGGTTTAGAATGATCTTATAGTTGATCGATTCTCCGATGCCTGGAGCACTCCTCCTCCACAACCTCCCTGCCCCCGACCAGAAACCTCCCTGCATCCTCTCTGCCTTTTCAGCCAACCTCACATTCTTCCACCCCCCATCCCTGACCAGGAGTGAAGCCAAAGAGAAGAGCAAGGAAAGGGGGCAGGGAAGGAAGGAAGTTTGCGAGTGTCTGAATGTGTGCTCTAGTTACATTCCAAAGGCAAAGTAAAATAGAAAACATTGACGTTAGGTCACCTTTGTTTTGTATTATGCATGCCTCACAAATCTTCATTTATGCAGATAGCAACCAGAGACTGTCATCATGTGCCCTGTCGTTTTGTAGCAGACAGTTCTAAGAATCAGAGAGGTTGAGTGACCTAAGGTCACACAGCCAGTTCCTAGCAGCTCCAGGACTAGAACTCGGGTCTTCTAAGGTTTGGGCCAGGGTTCTTTCCACACACACCCCATACTTGTTTTTGCTCATATACAAAAGTGCTTCTTGGTTGCCTCTGCCTTCAGTCAGCCTTAGGGGCTCAC
The DNA here is from genome assembly GCF_009761245.1 of Sapajus apella. Lineage (NCBI taxonomy): Eukaryota > Metazoa > Chordata > Mammalia > Primates > Cebidae > Sapajus > Sapajus apella. Next base: position 5,419,847 of record NW_022437026.1, read on the forward strand.
CCAGTGGATAGGATGACAACATGGGGACATTTGATGGTTGGGCTGTCCTTCATGACAGGAAAAAGGAACTCTAATTGCTCTGGTCTAGGTGCAGACTGAGCCACGCGCAGGCCTCTTTGAGGACGTGGGCGGCAGAAGTCTCACAATGACACTTGGTTGCACAAACCCAGAGCAATTGAGGGGAACTGAAATTTGATCTTTTTCTTTCTTTTTTTTTCTCCAACAGTGTATGAAAGAGCCAGTGAAAACCCCAGCCAGACCACACTGAATCACTGAGAAACACAGAAGAGGGAGGCGCCCATCCCTTCTCGGTGATGGGGGAGCTGGAGGGCAATGACTTCATCAGCTATTCTTGCTGTCACAGTCCCAGTGTCACGAGGCGTTCCCTGTTCATCTCTGTGTATCTATAGTTATGTGAACGGTTGTATGCATGAATTTATGAACAGGGGGCTTCAGCCTGTTTCTATGGGTGCATGTGTGGTGTGTGTGTGTGTGTGTGTGTGTGTGTGTGTGTGTGTGTGTGTTCTTTCAAACACACTCACTTCCTCTTCTGCTGCTCACTGCCGCAATGCTCCAAGAACCCAGCACCAGGTTTCCATTAGTGAAGCACATTTTTGTGCTATGGATGTTGAACCAGGGGGGAAAGAAAGCAGAATCTTGTCCGTGATGGATGGGTTTTCTAGAGAACTTCCCAGGGTCGTCCTTAAGGGGGCCGGCATGGAGGCATGCCGGACGCACAGCCTCAAAACATTCCCTTGTTTGGGTCTGACATGTATGCTGGGGGTCTGTCTGCTCTGCTGCTGGGCCCTGCGACTCCATTCATCCCTGGGCCCTCCTTTCTGCCTCAATCCTTCCCTTCCCCTCAGCATCCCTCACTTCCAGTTTACCCGAGTTCAAAAGTCCTTTTTTTCTCTTTCTAGAATAAAAAATAGTTTGTCCTGTGTGCTTCCTTTTGGCTGTGTATATGGGTGCCCCTAAGAGGTAAGGGAAAGTCAGAGGACCAGGGTTGATGCAATGTCACCAGTTACTCCTGCATGCGAACAATCCTGTGTATCTCTTCAGAATGCTGAGGTTTTCACAGACTTTATAAGCATGATTTTCCAGGATCATCACTCTATGGCTGAATACAGACAGAGAGATGAGGTAGATGAGCCGAAAGCTCATTTCTGGATTCCCAATATCTCACACAGTGCCTCGAACACACAATTAGCGTGTGTTGGATAAATGATTAATAAAAATAACACAGATTCTATAGAAACTGAGTTTATAAATCCCTTTCCATCTGCTCGGTTAGCCCCATTGTTTTGAAGAAGAAGGAAATAAGCCTTCAGGAGCTTGAGTGACTTGTCACGTGACTATTAAGTGGCAGAATGGGGAAGCAAATCCCGTCTGCAGACTTGAGCCTCCCCCAAGATGTTTCTGTCTCGTCATAATGTTAGGGGAGCCTGGAACCACTCTCTGAAGAAGGGCTGCTTCCCTCAAGGTGCTTTCAACCCAGCTGGGGAGACAGAAGCTGCAGAGGAAATAATACAGAACAATTCAGGGAAATTTACAGAAATGCTTTGGAGACTCCAAAGGCCCTGGGAAGACAGGAATGCATTGGGGGCCATTATCCCAGTTCAATGGGGAGAAAATGGAAGGGCCATGAAGAAATGGAGCAGTTCACCCAAGGTCAAATCACTGAGAACAAAGGCAAGTTAATCAAAGCCTTAATCCAGTTGAAGAGTTTTCAAAAAGCTTTTGGGAACAGGTGGGTGGCAGACTAGAGACTCGGACCTCCCAGGAATGGTATAGCACCCAATCCCCCATCCACAGTCTTTCCTTTACTTTAGCATAGGAAAGCCCTTTCCATCACTGGAGCAGAATATCCCAAAGCTGTGTGATACACTGTTAACTCAAAACGTTTGATGAGGCTGGGCGCAGGGGCTCACGCCTGTAATCCCAACACTTTGGGAGGCTAAGGCGGGAGGATTGCTTGAGTTCAGTTCAAGACCAGCTTGGGCAACATAGTGGGACCTTGTCTCTACAAAAAAGAATTTTTTTAATTAGCCAGGTGTGGTGATGCATGCCTATGTCCCCAGCTCAGAAGGCTGAGGCAGGTGGATCGCTTGAGAATGCGAGGCTGAAGCTGCAGTGAGCTATTCCAGCCTGGGTGACAGAGTGAGACCCTATCTGAAAAAAAGAAAAAACCTATGAGAGAAAGCAAGTTTAGAAATACCTCATTCTGTCCAAGTCTTAGGAATGCACATATTAAGGTCTCTGAGAAATCCTACAGACAAAACCAAAAGTAAACAAAAAAATACCCCAAATAGGAAACTCCTCCCACCACCAAAAAAAATAATAGGGAAAAAACTTTAACTAACCCAATGTTATTTTTCCAGGTCACTCTTTTTACCCCATCCTAAGAAACACCAATTACCAGCATCAGGAACTGGATACCCTGAGGAACACACTTTGGGAAACAGGGTTTTTGTAGTTAGCGAGCTTTCTGGCCCTGCGGATGGCATGCAAATATTGCATGCCTTCAGCTAAGTAGGAGGTGACTGCTTTGGAGAGAGGATGGAATGAGATGGCCTCTTAAGCCTCCTCTTACTTGGGTTTCCCTGTCTGACTAGTAGAGCCAATGCCTCCTCTCCTACCCTGTCCCTGGGATAAGCTGGAGTGCTGTCCTCTCTGAGGCATCTGCTAGCATATAAGAAGGAAGCTTCCATCTGGGTGGTTTCTAGGGACCATCCTACAAGCTGGCTTTCTTATATCCATTAGCTCATACATAAAAATGAATACATATTTTCTTCTTCCAGAAGGAGTCTCCGTGCCCATAGCCCACCACACATATGCACACACACATGCCTACTGAACACACTGCTCACCTTCCCCAGAATGTTGCCAGAGATTCCATGTCATTCACTCTTGATATGCCCAGTATCTAGTATGGAGTTTGGTATATAAAAATTAGGTGCATAAAAAGTACAAGCTAGGCTGAGCCTGGTGGTTCATGCCTTTAGGAGGTCAAGGCAGGAAGATTGCTTGAGCCCAGGAGTTAAAGACCAGCCTGGGCAAGATGGTGAGATCCCATCTCTACAAAAAAAAAAAAAAAATTAATTAGCTGGGCATGACAGCTCCTGCCTGTGGCCCTAGCTACTGGGAGGCTGAACTGGGAGGATCCCTTGAGCCCAAGTCAAGGAGGCAGTGAGCTCTGATGGTGCCACTGCACTCCAGCCTGGGCCACAAAGGGAGACCCGTCTATAAGAATAAATAGCTTAAACGTATGAACTAAATTGAATACACAGTGCCTGTGGGTTGCTGTAACTTTTTTTCTCTCTTTGCCCAACCAACCCCCTCGCAGAGACTGTCTAGAGTCTCCCAGAGAGCTGGGTTTTGGAGGGGTTGAGGTCCTACTGTAAGAGTCAGCTGTGCTAAGCACAGTTCACTGTAACTTTCTCCCCACCCTCCACCCTGCCCCCACCCTTTGGTCTCCTATAGGCCCGTGATGAAACCCCCACCCTAAAATCTGTTTCCTCAAGTTGATGCAGGTGGATCCGGCAGCATCGCTCTCCCTTCCTCCTATTGGCTCACCTTTTCTCTTCTCGTCTTCATCCTTTCCTTTCCGCACCGTTTTCCTTTCCTCTCTCCTTTCACTCTGTCCCTTGTCTTCTCCTCACTTCTCTCTTCTCTTTTTCCCCTTTTCTCTCCAACTAGAGGGGAAAATGAGAAGCCTCAGTTTTGCTCAGCAGCTGAGCCCTCGGCCAGTGCATTCCCTCCAGCTGCCTGAGGCAGGATGATCTAAAGAAGAAATGTGGGAGTGGGGGGTAGAGGTAGAGTCTTCCAGGGATTCCCTTCACTAGCCGCCTGGGTTAAAAAGCACACCTGGATAATCTCTGCCTTTGGCCGGGGCAGCCCCACTGGCCAATTTGGGCAACACCCTCCGCCATCCATGGCTACTGCCTCTGCTGCTCTGAGGAGGATGCGTGTTTCCCCGTGACTGGTTTGGAGACTTCTTTGACTCTCTTTTCAGGAGAGCTGATTGTGCTCCACGTCCCTAAAATGGTTTGGTTGCCGCAAAAGCCCCGGGCATGGCTGGGAAAGTTCAGATGTGTGTTAGAAGTGAAGTAGAGAGAAGATGGAGGGCTTACTTTCTGCATCCACCCAAAGCTCCTCAGGGGAGACCCCAGAAAAGAAAGAGCTCAAAGCCCTGCCAATGGGTGGGAGTGAATACTGAGGAGGAGGCTGGGAGGCCCAGGGAAAAGGTCATGACCTACTAAATACACAGGCAAAAGGGGCCCCACAGCCTGGATCCCCAGGTGAAAGAGCAGGAAACGGCAATGTCTCCGGGTCCTGACATGTGGTTGTAATGATCACAGACCCCTTAGGCTCAAAGGGACCTCAGAGGTCATCTCCAACCTCCTGCTTCCTGGTGGGGCTGGATCTCAATTAGCCAAGATGTACAGGCAAGCTCTGTTCTTAAAGGTCCCTGGAGAAGGAAAACTGGGCTGCTTTTCACTGCATATTAGGCTCAGGATCCTGGTGTTGACTTTTTCCAGATCATCCAGAAAGGTCACAGTTTACAAAGGCTACATCCAAAATAGCCCTGTGACTTGGCTGCCTGGACTCCTGGGTCTTCGGTCAATAGTGCATTGTCATCACAAGTTTCCTACGCAAGAGTTCTTGCTGTCCAGCTCAATTCCTCTGGCTGCTGTTTAGGGTCTGTGTTCATCTACATCACATATGCAAAGTGATTAGCATGGTGCTTGGCACAGAGTGAGCACTATGTGTTAGATATTATCATAATGGCTGCTATGCTTGCAGTTTTCAGTGGAGACGGAAATCAGTTATTCATCAATGTCCTTCTTGAGAGTACCCATTGCCTATAAAGCGGTCCTAAAGGCAGAGACAGGATTTGGGAATCATGCATAGCTAAGGTGTCTCCCCGACCTTCCACCCCAGTCAGGTTATGCCGCCTTCACCCTGTGTGTTCCCAGACCACATTAGCTGACCTTTTTGAAGGGGCAGTAATATGGTACAGTCATGGCTAGGGGCTCTGAATAGGGAAGACATATAACCTATTACCCAACCCAGGAGGCTTTGGCAAGTGAAAATGGCTACTGTTAATGATATATGGCAACAGGCATAACCCAGGATTTTCGCAGGCAAAGTGGGACACCCATCAGCCTAGCTCAGGGTTTCAGTGAAGCCTCTGCAATGTGTTCCCTGGCAGGTCCTGAGCAGTGTAGCTCACGTCTTGAGCTCAGGTTTTTCTGTTCTTTTTGAGATGGGGTCTAGCTGTGTCGCCCATGCTGTAGTGCAGTAATGTGATCACAGCTCACTGCAGCCTCAACCTCCCTGGGCTCAGGTGACCCTCCCACCTCAGCCTCCTAAATAGCTGGAACTATGGCCCCACCTCACCACACTGGGCTAATTTTTTTTGTATTTTCTAGAGGCAAGGTTTTGCTGTGCTGCTCAGGCTGGTCTCAAACTCCTGCGCTCAAGTGATCCTCCTGCCTCAGCCTCCCAAAGTGCTGGGGTGAAGGCGGGAGCTCTGCCATTGAGTTCAGGTTTCTTTCTCTTTTTTTGAGATGGAGTCCTGCTCTGTAGCCCAAGCTAAGTGCAGTGGCGTGATCTCAGCTCACTGCAACCTTCACCTCCCGGGTTCAAGCGATTCTCCTGCCTCAACCTCCCGAGTAGTTGGGATTACAGGTGTGCGCCTCACACCTGGCTGATTTTGGTTTGTTTGTTTGTTTGAGACAGAGTCTTGCCGTTTCGCTAGGCGCCAGGCTAGAGTTCAGCGGTGCAATCTAGGCTCACTGCAACCTCTGCCTCCTGGCTTCAAGCAATTCTCTCCTGCCTCAGCCTCCCAAATAGCTGGGATTATAGGCGCGTGTGACCACGCCCAGCTAATTTTTGTATTTTAGTAGAGACAAGGTTTCACTATGTTGGCCAGGATGGTCTCGATCTCTTGACCTTGTGATCCGCCTGTCTCAGCCTCCCAAAGTGCTGGGATTACAGGCGTGAGCCACTGCACCCAGCCTGTATTTTTTTTTAGTAGAGATGGGGTTTCACCGTGCTCGTCAGACTGGTCTCGAACGCCTGACCTCGTGATTCACCGCACCCTGCCCCGCCGCCCGGCCTCCCAAAGTGCTGGGATTACAGGCGTGAGCCACCGAGGCAGGCCAAGCTCAGGTTTCTTATTGGTAAAACCTACCAAGGCACAATTTCTACCCCCTAGGACAGAGGATCTCAGTCTTTGAAGTACGGGAGAGTTCTTTAGGATGGTTATCAAAAGGAAGGTGCTCAGCTCCACTCCTGGAAACTGGTCCAATGGGTCGGGGTGACCTAAGAGTCTGCCTTTGGACAATCACCTCAAGAAGTTCTGGGAGGGGGTCTGCAGGTCAACCTTTCAGAAACATTGCCTTTGGGTCGCGGTAAAGACCATGAAATAACTTGAGCAGACATCTGGAACAGCGTGGGCCACATTTCTGGAGTAGAGATGCGGTGTCTTGCCCACGTTCACCCGAATCTGTCAGTAGAGCTGATCCCGGCCCAGCTGTAACAGTTTGCGGATAGGCGGATGACAGACGGCTCCCGGTCCAGGCCAGGCACTGCGGAACTTCTATTCCTGCCGCTCACCTTCCCAGCCAAGCTCCATCTGAAGGACCTGTGTAGGGTGGAGCGCAGGTTTGCTGAGAAATCTGGCTGAGAGATCTGACCGTTAAATGGGTTTTGTCCTGAAATGACTGAGTGAAAACCGAAAGTAAACCTTTAAACCACCGCTTCCCCCTGCTTCCTTCCCTCGAGTGCTGAGTGCAGCTAAGCCACTCCTGTTTTTAGGGCTTGCTCCTGCCCTGCCCTTCCCAGCCCAAGCCCTGAACCCCACTGATGGTCCTGCCTGAGCCCCACCCTTGGCACCGCCTCAAGGACTCTGTTCCTCCCCTCTCCCACAGCCCGGGCGGGAGTCAAAACCATGGGTACCGCGGAGGAGCGGAGCAGACACCCCAACCTTCTTATCCACCCTGACTCCTATTCATACCCTCACTCTAGTTATTAAATAAGAACCAGTTCTTTCCTTTTAAACATTTAAAAGGAAATGTTCAAAAGGCTCACCCCTGTAATCCTGGCACTCTAGGAGCCCGAGGTGAGCGGATCACTTGACTGAGGTCAGGAGTTCGAGATCAGCCTGGCCATCGTGGCAAAGCCCCGTCTCTACCAAAAATACAAAAAATTAGCCAGGCGTGCTGGCAGGCACCTGTAATCCCGGCTATTCAGGAGGCTGAGGCAGAACAATTACTTGAACCTGGGAGAAGGAGGCTGCAGTGCGCCGAGATCGTGCCATTGCCCTCCAGCCTGGGTGACAGAGCGAGACTCCATCGCAAAAATAATAATAATAAAATAAATAAATAAATAAATAAATAAATATTGCTGGGCACGAACTGCACCCGTCATCCCAGCACTTTGGGAGGCCGGGGGGTGGGGTGGATCACGAGGTCAGGAGTTCGAGACCAGCCTGACCAACATGGTGAAACCCCGTCTCTGCTAAAAATACAAAAATTAGCTGGGTGTGGTGGCACACGCCTGTAATCCCAGCT
>NW_022437026.1:5427526-5453830 GCF_009761245.1 Sapajus apella
AAAAAAAAAAGAGGCAGTCTCAAAAAAAAAAAAAAATCAAAGACATATATAATGGTCAAATCCTCCAAGTTGCATATTAAGCATAATACAATACTGAGTGGTCACCATTTAAATCAAAAACACCAAATTACAACATTTAAAAATATATGTTTTACTGTGAAAGCCAGTTAGATGCTCACAGCAAAAACTCAAACACCACAGAAGTGTAAGACATAGTTTTGAGAATCTCATTCTCCAAAAGCCACCTTTTTTAATAGTTTAGCATTTAAAAAAATGCTATATTGTAGTGAATCTGTGCAGCAGGATTCCTATTGAATACGCACTGTTACCCGAAGCTCTGAGAGACTAACTTGCCCAACATCAATAGGATAGGAAGTGGCAGTGCCACTTGGTGGTATCATGAGAGGGAGAGCGAAAAATACCTGCTGCTAGGGAAAGAGACAGGTGGGAGCCAACACAATGAGAAGTGGGGGCATTGCCCAGTCTGTTCACAATTGCCTAGGAGATAGGAATGGCCTCAGCAGCTGCACCCATTAGCCAGGAGCCCAGCCTGATGGATGCAATTAAATATTGAAAGCTGAAATGCAATTTAGGGATTGCTGAGTCGTGCACCTCTTAATTTTCTGGATATGAAAACTGAGACCCAGAGACCCAGTGTCAAAGAGGCCAGTGATCTTCAAATACTTCCCAAGAAATATGGCAGCCTGGGCAATTTCAGGGCATCCCTTTCCTGACCTCAGCTTCCATGGTGCTCATTTCTGTCTGGATCTGCCTGCCATCTGCCTCACAATTGTTCTCCTCCCATTTTACAGATAAAATGCACCTCTCACCCATCCTGCATCTAACTATGTCCCAGGTATAAACAGTCTAGGGCTTCAAACAAAGGAATAAGCAAAACCTTGGCATCAGCAAGGAAAGAGCAGCCTTCTCTACTTAAGGCTCTTCTTGCCTTACACATATTGATTCTAAGGTTGAAGCTCCATGGTGGAAATGGGACTGGTGTGTATGCCATGGGATACACTGAATTCAGATATAGTTTATAGCAGGGGCAAGAATGCTGATAATTTCTATTGAACCACATTACTTATTTCCTCCTACAAAAGTCAAAAGATGCCTTGCCCCAAGGAGAGACCTGTGAGAACTCAGCAAGCAGCTATCAGTGTGAACTCTCAGGTTGTCACCTTATTTCATGTGGGAGGTAAGCACATGGCAAGTCCATATCTTTCCTATCAATCTATCTGAAAATCAGAATTCAGAAAAAAGACAGTTATCCCTGGGACATGTGTGAATTCTTCTTGGCCCGGCTCATGCTCCATCATTTCTCGATGATTTCGGCTCCCAGCCCACTGACTCTCTCCAGTCCTATCTTGTATGTCTTGGAGATTTTAAAATACAGTAAGTACGCTTCTTGGAACACCTCATTTCCCCCACCACACCGTATCCACCTGCCCCACGGTCTTACACTAGACTTCGTTATTACCAATAATTTCAATCCCACGGTAACCTCAATTCCCACCACCTCCTGCCTTTCCAGCTTACCCCCCTAGAACCTCAATTCCACTTAGCCGTGGACCCCACCAGAGCCTGCCATCTGCTGATGTTATCTTCACTGGCCTCATTCCTGCTCCCCTTCTTACCTACCTTCAATTTCATGGCCAGTCATTGTGGTCACCCCCTTGCACACGTCTTCAATTCCTTACCTTTTTGCTTTACCATAGCGAGATATGAGCTAAGGAGCATAAGGCAACTGGCAGAGGTATCAAGACCACCACAGTGTGTGAGTATTCCCAGGTGCTCCTTAGAAATGCTGGGGGTCTCTAAAGGCTACAGGGCATAGGGGATGCCAGTTGATATTACTGGGACATGAAAACAAAGCATGCGCCTTGAAGGCTGAAGAACTCAGGGAGTCTTGGGCTACATGAGGATTTACGAGGACCCTAAACTATCCCTGGGGTAGACCCAGCAACTGTGCTTTGTGGTTCACCTGGAGTCAGTCCTTTGCAGTTCAGCCCACCTAGAGAACGACCACCATCGCTCATCTTTCCTCGGGGCACAGCTCCAAGCAATACTGACTCACTTCCCAGTGTACATCTTGTACTGACACTTTCCAAGAGAAAATGTCCAATAAAGTCACTGTGTCACTGTCTCATAGGGAAGACCCCTAGGGAACAGAGTGTTTTGCCAAGTCACCTCAGTGGAGCCAGACTTCTGGCTTGGGTGGCAATCCCTTGGCCAGCCTTCTGCAACCTGAGTGGCAGAACCCATAGCACAGGATATGACCAGTGGCTGTGGAAGGTACTGCCTGTGGCGAACATGAGTTGTGGTCTCACTGGCTCACACTCAGTTCTGAGAACCAGTTCTCCGTTTCATCTTTCACCAATCCAGGAACTCTGCGCATTCACCTTCAAGGGGAATTTCGCTGGCAGTCCCCAGGCTCAGAGACTGACTCGTGAGGTCTCAGTCAGACACAAATAAGGTCCACTCACCTCCCCACACTGTGGTTTCACGTGCAAAGCCTGTCAGAAGAGTTTGCTGGGAAACTTCATGTTCTGTTTCCAGCTCTGAGCTTTACTGTGTAGAAAGCAGATGGATGCAGGTGCAAATTCTGGTTTTATCTCTTACCAACTGTGAGACCCTGGGTAGTTTATTTAAGCTATCTGAACCTCCATTTTCTCACCTATATGGGGAGAATGACATTTACCTCTAGAATTTTAGTGAGGTATTTTTTTTTTTTTTTTGAGACAGAGTCTCACTCTGTCACCAGGCTGGAGCACAGTGGCATGATCTCGGCTCACTGCAACCTCCGCCTCCCAGGTTCAAGCAATTCTCTTGCCTCAGCCTCCCAAGTAACTGGGAGTACAGGTGTATGTCACCGCACCCCGCTAATTTTTGTATTTTTAGTAGAGACAGGGTTTCATTATGTTGGCCAGGATGGTCTCAATCTCTTGACCTCGTGATTCGCCTGCCTCAGCCTCCCAAAGTGCTGGGGTTACAGGCGTAAGCCACTGGTCCCGGCCTTAGAGAGGTTTTAATGACTTGCACTTAGCACCCTGCCTGGCAAGTTAATACCAACACCTGTCTGTTGACCCCAGCCCCCTCTGCATATGCGTATGCACAGACACGAAGGAATTCACAGAAAACATTCCATTGCTATGTGCTAAAGCTAAAAACCTTGAGAACCTCTATTGCTGCTTGTCCTAGAGAGAAGCTCTGGGTTCAAGTCTCAGCATTGGACCAAGTGGTGCTGACCCTTGCTGGTATCACTCATTCTCCAGCCCTCCATGTTCTTCTCTGTAATATTGGAGATGGAGTCATATTGAAGGTGGAGTTCCATATTTATGCAGCCTAGCGTCCCAGAATTCAAGTAATCTGATTAACCCAACACTCTTCTTTTAAGGTTGAGAAAACTGGTTATATAACACCCAGAGTGGAAACAGGAAGTGAGAGAGGCCGCATGTAGGAAATGCAAATGATGACAGTGGACTGGAAGTAGGGGAGAGTGCCCCTGAGCGGGGTTCAAGGAATGAAGCACTGCTGCTTCTCTACCCCCGTGGGGCTGCTGTCCATCAGCCTTCCTCCATCCCATACCTGCCAACAAGGACCTGCCCGTGAGAGAGGTTCCAGGCCTCTCTCCCAACCTGACCCCACAGTCAATGCAGAATGGCCTTCACGCCAGGGAAGCATGACTGTAAAGAGCTCAAGTCGGAAAATTATAAGACCCGAATTCTAGACCTGTTCTGCCATCGTAGGTGTGACCCTAAACAGGTGAGCTCCAGTTTCCTCATCTGTAAAACAGGGATGGCAAAGCCTCCCCTGCCCCGCACCGGGCTGGTGTGCAGAGGAAGTAGGCTAAAATGGAAGATCTTCCCTTGTGAACTTCCATGCCCTACACAGAGGTTATTGGTGACATTGTCTCCCCAGTTTGTTTCTGAGCTTTTTCAAGACAGGGGGCTGAAATTTTACATGTCTCATGACTAATTAGCTTCTACTCAGTTAATGCTTATTGTGCTCCAGGCATTGGGCTCGGCTTTTTATATATTATTTTCTCATTTAATTTTCATTTACAACATTATGGGGCAGTTATGCCCATTTTCTAGATGAGGAACTAAAGTCAGAAGTTCTATCACTTGCACAAACATGAGTAGTTAGTAAATGGCTCAGCCAGGACTTTTTGTAAGTTGATTTTGTTAATTGTATTCGTTCCAAATTCATGTTACAAAAGTTTATGCAATCAAAAACCTCCCTCCCATACCTGTCCCCCAGCACAGCCACCTTACCTCAAGGCTGCCAGGGTACATCAGACGTAACACTCCAAGAATTATTCTTTGCATGTAGGTTTTTTCTTTTTCTTTTTTTAGAGAAGGGGTCTCGCTCTGTCACAATCATAGCTCACTGCAGCCTCAAGCTCCTGGACTCAAGCGATCCTCCCACCTGAGCCTCCCAAGCTGCCTGGACTAAGGCACACACCACCTCACCCAGATCTGCATATACATTCTAATATGTATAAAAATCTTTTTCTACCTTTTTATCCCAAATGATAACCTAATATTGTTTTGCACTTTGCTTTTATACTTAATAAACCATTTGAAGTCTATTTCCCTCTCTATCTCTACATGTGCAAGACTGAAACTGGATTTTTAAAGTCCTGTGCTTTTATCAGAGCCTGTCCCTGGATGACGGCCTTTGGTTAAGGTAGGTGAAGCTGGGACCATGGGATGTTAATGCTGGAAGACTTAGAGATCACGGGGTCAGCCTCCTCCACTGCAGGTGAATACACAGTTGGCTACAGAAGGGAGGTGATCTCATTAAACCACTGCTGCCAGCACTAGCCCCGGGAACAGTTGAGTGAGCCCATAGATGGTGACAGATCTTGGCAGCCAGCCCAGAGTGCCTCAGCTCAGTCCCCTGGGCCACAGCCTATTAGGGAGAACCCCAGGCCTGGCTTCAGTTCCTCTTAATCAGAGAGAAATCTGGGCGTGTGCCCTTGGCCCGTAAAGACCAAGTTCATGTGGAGAAGCACCTGAGCCTTTGTTCCAGCCTCTTCCCTCTTCCCCAGCCTCCCCTTTGTGATAGTAAAGTGCCCCTAAAGCCAGTCCAGGAAGAGCAGAAGATAGCATCAGAGGCTCCGCAGTAGATCCAGGGGTCCACTCCCTTCTCTGGGTCTTGCTCCTCCAAATTTCCCCCGTTTACAAGGTAAATAACTCAAAGTTATCCTTGAAAGGAACTTCCATAACATGAAAATTCAAAGAAGATTTAAAGTAACCTTCTTTTCTGAAATAGAATTACATTTAGGGAGAACATCTTATATAGATGTAACCATGAGGCTGGAAGGCTGAAGGACAGGATTTCCCCTTGGGAAGCCCTGAAGGAGTTCAGGATTGGAGGGACAGATTAGATACCATTTTTCCAGGATGGTTTAGGGAACGTTTTACTTGAAGATCAGAGATGGCCCGAAACTCTGTGGTTTAGAGACTTTTGCCATTTGGTAAATCAGCAAAACTTTACACACAAAAAAATTTAAGGGCCAACAAAAGGCTGACAACTTTGTATTTTGCTAATAAGGATGTATGTGTGGTAAATAGAGATAAAGAAATACTGTTTGCTTTCACTGTTGTTTCACAAAGAAAGGACGTTTTATATATGTATGTACGTGCTGATTTTTAACTTCTTTTTTACGTGTGGGGGTACATGTGAATGTCCATTATATAAGTAAACTCGTGTCACAGGGGTTTGTTGTGCATATTTCATCACCAGGGTATTAAACCTAGTACCCAATAGTATTTCTTCTGCTCCTCTCCTTCCTCCCACCCTCCACCTTCAAGTAGACCCCAGCATCTGTTTCCTTCATTGTACTCGAAAGTTCTCATCATTTAGCTGCCACTTACAAGTGAGAATGTGCGGTATTTGGTTTTCTGTTCCTGCTTTAATTTGCTAAGGATAATGGCCTCTAGCTCCTCCGTGTTCTTGCAAAGAACATGAGCTCATTCTTTTTTATGACAGCATAGTATTTCACGATGTGTATGTACCACATTTTCTTTATCCAAACTGTCACTGATGGGCATTTAGGTTGATTCCATGTCTTGGCTATTGTGAATAGTGCTGCAGTGAACATTCGCATGCGTGTTTCTTTATGGTTGAATGGTTTACATTCATCTGAGTATATACCCAGTAATGAGATTGCTGGGTCAAATGGTAGTTCTGTTTTTAGCTCTTTGAGGAATCTCCACACTGCTTTTCACAATGGTTGAACTAATTTACACTCCCACCAATTGTGTATAAGTGTTCCCTTTTCCACAACCTCACTAGCACCTGTTATTTTTTGACTTTTAATAACAGCCATTCTGACTGGTGTGAGATGGTATCTCATTGTGGTTTTGAATTGCATTTCTCTTATGATTGGTGATGTTGAGATTTTTTTTTCATATGTTTGTGGGCTGCATGTATGTCTTCTTTTGAAAAGTGTCTGTTCATGTCCTTTGCCCATTTTTTTATGGGGTTGTTTGTTTTTCTCTTGTAAATTTGTTTAAGTTCTTATAGATGCTGGATATTAGATAAAAGAACATTTTAATAACAAAAAGCAAACTATAATCTGAGAATAAAGCTATCCTTCAACAAATATTTTCCACACACATGCATAGTCTTTATTTTTCCTCTGACCAACAAATATGTCATTGAAAGCCTTCAGAGATCCATCATGGCCTCTCATTCAGGAGTGACTAAATTTGAAAATGTCAAGTAGGCACTCTTAACCAAGGGTATTTACTGTCTATTTTCTTAAATTATTCTTAATCTTTCCCTGCTTTCCTCCTTTTTTTCCTTTCTTCCTTTTCGTATTCCTTCTTTCCTCCCTCCTTCCCTCTTTCCCTCTTTCCTTTCTTCCTTCTCTTTCTCCTTTTTCTTTCCTTTCCTATACAAATATTTTCTGAGCATATTCGATGTTCTAGTCTACCATATTTTCTTCTACAACACATGTTCCTATAAGAACTCATCCACAGCTGATAAATACAGAGATTATGCGCTTATAAAGTGAAAGTTGGGTTGGTTCATATGGAATTTTTCCTAGCAAGGAGAGCTAAAGTAGCAGGAGTAGAATTCTAGCCTTCAACGAGAAAGGGAAAGCCCCTTGACTTGGCTTCTGCCTAGGTCAGAGACCTTTCAGCTCTATTTTAAGAAAATTGCAAATGCATGCCTGCACCTGGGGTTTGCTCCCCAGAAAAGCTCATCCTAGGAAGCAGGTTGCACTTCCTCCTACGCCCACCTGGCTCAGAGTCCACTTCCATCTGCACCATCTCAGCACCTGCAGCCAGTAGTACCACTCTGTAGTTTTGTGCAAGTTTTAATATCCCCAGAGGCAACTTTCCAAAGTAGAGTTGTTGCCTGGACTGTCTAGGTTTTCTCTGAAAGCACCAATTACTGTTTTTTTTAGGGCGGTATCACCAAGTTGCATAGGTTTCACAGGCCTGCCCCACCCTATTGCTCTTAGCTTGTTATTTTTTGTATGCAATTTTACAGAATGCAAAGATTTTCAGGAATATATGTATTATGTTATAGCACATAACCTGTACTGAACCAATACTGCTTATCTTTAACTGAACTAGAGTGTAATCACACCCACAGGATACTAAGCCACAGTTAAAAACAAAAACATAGAGCTGTGTGGAAAAATCCCCACTGCAGAGTTAAGTGAACAAAAGCAAGTTGAAGCACAATGCATACAATGTGATGATACTCACACGGTGGAGGAAAATAACCTTTGTAACAACGCTTTTCATTCTCTATGCATAAAAACTCTGTATTCTGTATGTCAGTAAATGAAAGGGAAACCTGGTAAGAGCTTCAACTTTTAGTGAGAGAGGGAAGAAGTATCCCAGCAGTATTGTCCTGAAATTCGGGACAATGATGTCCTACTCTGGTCCCCTCTGTATCCTTCCTTTGGGCCAAAAAGTTCTGCATTTAACGTCACTCCCCTTTCCAGATCACAGTCCCTGGAAACTGGGACCTCAGAATTCTCTTCCCAGAGACTGAGCCTACCTCCATTTCTGGATCCAGTTTCCTGACAGCTGTTGGCCTTGTGTGCACCCTGAGGTCCCAGGGAGGGGGCAGTGGGAAGAGAAGATGGGAGAGCAAGAGACCTCCACTGGTCCTGTGTTATAAGCAGGCCTGGGTACCAGGAGATAGAGTAGGTGCTGTCTGGTCCTACAGGACCTTTTTTTTTTTTTTTTTTTTTGAGACGGAGTTTCCCTCTGTCACCCAGGCTGGAGTGCAGTGGTGTGATCTCAGCTCACTGCAACCTCCACCTCCCGGGTTCAAGCGATTCTCCTGCCTCAGCCGCCCAGGTAGCTGGGATTACAGGCGTCCGCCACCACACACAGCTAATATTGGTAGTTTTAGTAGAGACGGTATTTCATCATGTTGGCCAGGCTGGTCCTGGACTCCTGAACTCAGGTGATCTGCCTGCCTCAGCCTCCCAAAGTGCTGGCATTACAGGCGTGAGCCACTGCACCCGGCCTGGTCCTACGGGACTTTATCTGTAAGGTCCAAGCTTTATAGGAAGAATTAGTTTTACATTGTTTATGTACTTAACAATGAATTAAAACATAACAAAAATTTCAATACGTTCTACTCATGCAGAAGCTGGAACTAACGGGATCTTTCATGGTAACTCTTGATTATGGCTCCTAGTTAGATGGGGAAAGAAAGGGAAATAAAGACATAAGGGAAGTAGAGCTCTGATGACTCTAAGTGACAGGTGTCAATGACTTCCCACTTTTAAAGAAAGCAGGCTTACTATCATGGCTGCAGAGGGCTAGGGGGTGAGAGTGGAATTCCCCAGGAGCAAAAGCCATAACAATTAGTAGAATTTCTCCCCCACTTCCACCCACTGCCTCACTTCCAGCCCACGGCCCAGCCTCAAGTAGCAACCAGGAAACAGTCCTGAGCAGGCCTTGTATCACACATTTCGGGCCAGTTGGTCAAAACTGTCATCAGAGGTGCCACAGACCAGGGGATTTCCTGTGGGTGAAGTCCTCAGCAAGGTCTTGGCGCTATTCTGGGGTATCCTCCTGCTCCCCCACACCGATTCCAGGAAACCTGCCTGGGATTATCAGAACTTGGTTATCTTGTCCTCAGCTGCTTTCAACAAAACTGGGCGGAGAGTGGGGATAGGTCACCTGGTGAATGAGCCAAAGGAGCCCTGAACCAGGAAGCAGCAGGCCAGCCATCTGGGTGTGTCTACCTATGACCTTGGACAAGCCATTTAACTCTGTGCTCTGGCAGCCCCGCTCCTACCTATAAAATTTGGATAGTATTTCATCTCAGGGCAACTTCAAAAGGCTGTTGCGAAAATTAAATGAGATAAACAATCAATCTGATTTTTTAAAAAATACCAATGACTTTGCATAGGCTGGGTGTGGTGACTCACCTGTAGTCCCAGCACTTTGGGAGGCTGAGGCAGGAGGACTGCTTGAGCCCAGGAGCTTGAGACCAGCCTGAGCAACATAGCAAGACCCCGGAATATATATTACCAAAGAAGATACAGAGATGGCAAATAAGCACATGGAAAGATGTTCAACGTCATATGTCATCAGGGAAATGCAAATCAAGACAGTGGTGAGAAGCCATTATACCCTGTTAGAATGGCCAACTCCAGAACATGGAAAACACCAAATGCTGGACAGAATGTGGAGCAACAGGAACTTTCATTCATTGCTGGCAGGAAAGCACAATGGTACAGCCACTTTGGAAGACAGGTTTGGTAGTTTTTCACAAAATTAGATACATTTTTATCATGGAAGCCAACAACTGATTGTACTCCTTGGTATTTACCCAAAGGAGTTGAAAATTTATGTCCACACGAAAACCTGCACATAGATGTTTACAGTAGCTTTGTTTGTTTTTGGGATGGAGTCTAGCTCTGTTGCCCAGGCTGAAGAGCAATGACGCTATCTTGGCTCACTGCAATATCTGCCTCCTGAGTTCAAGTGATTCTCGTGCCTCAGCCTCTGGAGTAACTGGGACTACAGGTGTCCGCCACCATGCCCGGCTAGTTTTCATATTTTTAGTAGGGGTTTCACCATGTTGGCCACGCTCGTCTTGAACTCCTGACCTCAGGTGATCCACTCGCCTCGACCTCCCAGAGTGCTGAGATTACAAGGTGTGAGCCACCTTGCCCAGCCAGCGGCTTTATTCTTAGTTGTCAAACCTTGGAAACAACCACGATATCCTTCAGCCGGTGAATGGAACAACGAACAATGGTGCCTCCATATAACGGAGTAGTATGAACTAGGAAAAGAAATGAGCTGTCAAACCACAAGACAGGAAGGAACCGCAAATGCACGCTGTTAAATGAAAGAAGCCGATCCAAAAGTTTACACACTGTATGGTTCCAACTGTAGGATGTCCAGGAAGAGCCAAAAATGCAGTTAAAAGATTTTCTGGGAACGTGTGGGGAGGGATGAGAGATGAACAGGGGGGCATAGGGGATTTTGAAGGCAGTGAAACTATGCCATGAGACACTGTAATGGTGGATATGTTGCATTTGTCAAAAACCATAAAATGAACAACAGGAGTGAACCCTGACGTAAATCACTGATTTTAGTTAGCAATAATGTATCAATATTAGCTCATCAATTATAAGAAATGTACCACACCAGTGCAAGATGTTTATAATAGGGGAAATTGGAAAGGATAGTATATGGGAACTCCCTGTACTTTCCACTCAATTTTTCTGTAAATCTAAAACTGATTAAAACTTTTGTCTCTTAATTTTTGAAATAATTCTGTCATCTTGGGTAATCGCTTAACCTTTCTAGATCTTCATTTCAATTTCCTCAGCTGTGAAATGAGGGAGTTGGACACGTGCACATGGGGCCGGTGGCTACCGTATTGGACAGTGTAGATCTGGAAGATTCCCACAGCCTTTCTTTTCCTCTTAGGACTTTTTTTTAAGAGTATAGTCCTCTCTCCTTTTTTTGTGTTATTCCTTGTTTGGGTGTTCAGATGCTGCTTCATGATCAGATTCCCAGTCAGGGCATTCTGAGCGTCTGCGTAGTTAGGTTCCTTCTCCTTCTTCCCTCAGTTTAAAGTCCTGGCTGCAGTCTGGGCGTTCTCTAAGTGGGAATGAGCTAATATTACTGCATCATTGCTAACTAAAACGAGCGGACGTGCTGGTGGCCAAGTCTCTTATAAGCCTCGCCTTAAAATCATCCAAACAGCTAAGTTGAACCCAACAGAGGAATGCTGTGTCAGCTCCACACTCAAGAAATCCCCAGCTCTTGGAGCAGTTCTATCAAAACTGTATTCCCAAACCCTATATAGGGGTACCGCCAACCATGGGGGAGACCCAGAGGATGTCAGAGAAAGGCGTTGATCAAGAAAATCATTTTCATTCTGCCAGGATGCCAGTTAGACTGGGTTGTGGGGTCTCCCTAAACCCAGTAAGGTCAGATCTCCCCTTGAGTTTACTTTGCAGTACACAAGTGAGCATTGGGAGGTGGGTGGAGAGCTGTGCGTATGGTCTCCTGTCAGTGGCATTTAAGACTTCATCGCCTTCAAGCTAACTTCAGCAAATTTCAATAAAGGCAGCTTCAGTCACCAGGTCTTCTTCCTTTAAGTGCCTTTCTTTCACAATTAGAATAGTCAGACCTCCTCATATCCATTTCCTTTTGAGCCTTAGGGTAGGTATCTTCGGTATCATCCTCTTGCCTTTTGCTGCCGAGGTGCTCAGTCCTGTGAAACCTGGCTCCTGGGAAAGATTTCCCCTTCATTCCCTTCATTCCCCTTCATTTGCTCCAACTAGGGGATCCCTTTGGCAGAATCCTGAACTGAAGCAATATGTGTGCTTCTGAAATCTGTGGCCCTACGGGCCTGGTAAGGACCAATCTCTCTGCATTTAGTTCTCAAGACACTGTCATGGATTTTGAAAAGTGCCAGTCCCTTGAATATTATTTATTCTTGTCACATCTTTTTCTGCAGTTGTGGAATATTGCTCTAGTGTTTCATTTCTCTTGACTTTCCCCTATTTCTTTCAGGAAGGCCCAGTTTTGTATCAGTTTATTGTTCAGGTCAGCCCATTTACTTCATATAAAACCAGTTTTCTTTTCTAATAATTGTTTTTTCTTAACATAATCCTGCAGATTTTTTTCTTACAGGTTTTCCCACAATGAGAGATATAAAATCATTAATTCAGGTTCTGTTCAAAGCAACCACTGTTCAGCCAAACCTTGCCCATCTTCACCTTGCTGAGTTGGAAACTCCCACCCAGAGGTCTTCCATCAATCCAGCACCGATCCCAAGCCTGGACTTGTTCTGTTTTTGTCCTGCCTGGCTGCACTTTAATATATTTCATCTTTCCTGTGCTTGCCTTTAGAGACCAAATTCCATGAATTTCTCAGGTATTCCCTTAGGCACATGTATTTCCTGGGTCACAGGAAAGTTCACACAAAGATTTTGTTTTAGTATTTTAGTATTTTACACTGATCTTTCTGGTCTTTCATTCTAAACTTGTCTAAATTTTTGTAAGCACTTTGGCTATCATCCCAGTGTGAAACTGAGCAGGATCTGAAGTTTGAATATATTCCATCTTCAGCTTAATTTTCAAACTTCAGATTTTGGACTTTGACTTTAGATTTTAATTTCTTTGATCTCTCACCTCTGAAAGGATTTAAATTTGGAGATTTTGGAATTTAACTTGTAAGGGCAAGAGAATTTGATTTTAGATTTTTATTTCTTTGAACTTTAGCCTATAAAAGGATTTATTCTTGGCTGGACTTGGTGGTTCAGCACTTTGGGAGGCCAAGGTGGAGGATCACTGGAGGTCAGGTGTTTGAGACCAGCCTGGCCAACATGGTGAAACCTTGTCCCTACTAAAAACACACAAACTAGCCAGGCGTGGTGGCAGGTGCCTGTAATCCCAGCTGTTTGGGAGGCTGAGGTTGGAGAATCCCCTGAACCTGGGAGGCAGAGGGTGCAGTGAGCCAAGATTGTGCCATTGCACTCCAGCCTGGGTGACAATAGCAAAACTTCTTCTCAAAAAAAAAAAGGATTTATTCTTTGCGCTTTCACATGTCCTGGAGAAATTCACAATGGGATTATTCAGGTTGCCATAGTTCTTATGATATTCTTATTGAGTGGTCCTGTTCTAGGCAGATCTAGGAGGACTTCTCAAACTTTCCTGGATCCTGGCTACTCCTGAAAAAGTCATTCCAGTCTGCTTTTCTTTGACATATAGCTTCTCTTCTTCTATTGCACTTCACTGGAATTCAGATACTGTTTCTGTTATAGACGTCTCTAAAATGTGTTCCTCATCTTTATTTCCCTCTGTAAGAAAATTAGTCTTGGGTTTTCGATAATATAGATCTCCTTACCACAAACTTAGATGCCATTCTCTCTGTGATGAGTAGTGTCATTCTTTCTTACTTGTTTTTTTCTTAATAAAACCTACTATCCTTTTATGGGTAAAGCCACAATGTGGGTCCTCAACATTTAGAGAAACAGAGTTTACATCAGTAACAATTCCAGAACAATTTGAAGTCACGTGGTGGGCGTTTTTCTTGAACCTGTAGGCAAGTTACAGGAATTAACTTAGTTCCTCTAGAGTTTCCTCTCTCCATCCTGAAGATTATCTATAGCAACACAAAAGAAGAACAGAATTTGGGGGTAGTTTATTTTCTACCACTTACAGATACCTACCACTAACACTCACTGCTATTCTGAAAAAGATGCAGAGCCTTGGTTTAAAGTCCTGGCCTCCTCGCTTCAAAACAAGGAACACAGTAAAATTGTGCTGCTCCCCAACACTTAAAAAGCTTATACTGTATACCAAAACGTTCTCATTCTCTTTTTTTTTTTTTTTTTTGAGACAAGGTCTTGCTCTGTTGCCCAGGGCTGGGGTGCAATGGCACAATCATAGCTCACTGCAGCTTCGAACTCCTGGGCTCAAGCCTCAGCCGTCTGAGTAGCTGGGATTATAGCTGCAAGGCACCACATCCAGCAACATATATGTAAAGTTGAGTGAAAGAATTCAGACACAGAGAATTTTATACCGTATGATTACATTTATATAAATTACAAAAGCAAGCAAAAACAATCCTATGCCATTAGAACTCAGGCTGTTAGTTGGCAGGTTTTGACTGACATGGAAGCCTTCTGGGGTGCTACTAATGTTCCATTTCTTGATTTGGGTGCTGGTTTCATAAGTAATCTGTTAGTAAAAATTCATCCAACTATCCACCTATGATATGTGTACGTCAATGAAAAGATAATTTTTTAAACTCCTGTAATCCCAGCACTTTGGGAGGCCAAGGCAGGAGGATTGCTGGAGGCCAAGAGTTTGAAACCAAACTGGGCAACATAGTGAGACCCCCATCTCTACAAAAACCAAAAAAGACAATTTTTTTTTTAAAAGCCCACTGCACAGCAGTCGAAACCAGCTACACAGTGTCATGCAAGCACTGCTACCAATTGCCAAGGTCAAAGCTCTGAGTGTCCCAGTTGCAAATGCCCAGCAGCCTGCATTCTGGACACATCCAAAGCCTCAGTCAACACATGTCATGCTTCACAAATGACAGTCATTATGCATTTCTCAGTATTCTCTGCTCATTCACGAGATGTTTGAGTCTAGGGAGTGTAATGGGCTGAATCATGCCTCCCAAAATAATATGTCTGAACCTCAACCCTGACCTTATTTGGAAATAGGTTCTTTGTAAATGTGGTTAAGTTAAGGATCTCCAGATGAGATTATCCTAGATTTGCAGTGCACCCTAAAATCTAATGGCTGAGGTCATAAGAAAAACAAGAGGGAAAATTGAGACACAGACACAGAGGAAGAGACACAGGAAAAAGGCCATGGAAGACAGAGGCAGAGATTGGAGTGATGCTTCCACAAATCACAGAATCCCAGGAGCCATCAAAAGAAACTTGAAGATGCAAGAAAGCAGTCCTCTGGGGGATTGTGCTCCTGCTCACACTTTGATTTCAGACCTCTGGCCTCCACATTTGTGAAAGAATACACTTCTGCTGTTTAAGTCAATCATTCTGTAGTAATTTCTTATGGCAACCCTAGGAAATGAATACGGGGATTAAATATATAAAACCTCCTTTTCCTGCTGTAGTTCTTAACAGAGAGAGAAATACCAGATTCAGACAGATGCATATCAACATTCTGCCTTGACAACTAATGCAGACATATTATATGCCATGATTTAAATCATGCCACATCAGCTTACCAATAACTGCCTGAGAACTGAATTGACTCATCTGGGCTACAGACCTTCCTAGCAAATACTAGAATCTGCTCTGAAATGCTTACTGCTTGGCAAGAAGAGATAAGATCACATTTTCTCCAGAAGATGTTCAGCATTTGTTTACAGCTGCTAGGTGCTTCCTGGGGGGATGAAGTTCACGGCCCTGAGCAATTCAGCTCTGGCCCATACTTGCATAACCCCATTTAACAAGAACTGAAAAATTAATGAAGACATTATTAGTTATTCCCTGACTATGCCCCTTGCAGTTTTACCTACACAAATATCATCAAGTAGCTTATCAAAGTATACTGTAATCACGTATACTGCTATCTCTAAGAGGTGTTGTTGTGTTGTGTTTTGTTTTGTTGAGACAGAGTCTTGCTCTGTTGCCTAGGCTGGAGTGCAGTGGTGTGATCTTGGTTCACTACAACCTCTGCCTCCCAGGTTCAAGTGATTCTCCTGCCTCAGCCTCTTGAGTAGCTAGGACTACAAGTGTGTGCCATCACACCCACCTAATTTTCATATTTTCAGTAGAGATGGGGTTTCACCATGTTGACCAGGCTGGTCTCGAACTCTTGACTTCAGGTGATCTGCCCGCCTCAGCCTTCCAAAGTGCTGGAATTACAGGTGTGAGCCACCATGCCCAGCCACCTATTTTGTTTTAAAGTTTTATTTTGTTACATGACGTTCATTTTTAAAACCCCTATAGAACTTTGCCCTCCCAGTTAGGGAGTCTGGCCTGCTTCCTAATCCTACTCTGCAATGAAAATAAGTGGAGAGATGTTCCATGGTCATACAGTTGGTCACCTCGTAGGACAGCTAACAGTCTGGTCAAAATTTCCTGTATGGAAGGCTTTCCTCCTGTCATCATGATGCTCACTTATATCATCAAAGTAGCCAGACCCAGAAAACAGTTGAGACAATGGCAGGTGAAGGTCACCTTTGGCAAAGCCTCTTCTAGCAGGCCATCAACATCCCCAGTGGATGTTCTTGTTGCCAGTAATGTTATCCCACCCTGAACCACCCTTCCTGGACAACATTCCTTATTCCAAAATCATTCTTCTCTCTCCTTACTCCCTTCCATTTTCTCTCTCAGCTAATTGTCAGGGCAACATATCATCTGTTAAACTTATCCCTTCTGGGGTACAGTGTTAGTGAGGTTGGAGCTTCCCTTTCTGGTTTCTACATGTTTCTTTTAAGGACAAAGCTCGGCCTTAGAAGTGGGGTAATTTGGCCTATGATGGGAGTTTTCAGTTTAGTGATGCTGCAGAATGGAGGTGGAAGGATAACAATTTTTATGAAATGACCCCTTCCGTCTTGCTCTTGTGAAAGATTGTGTAGCTTCTAAGAGACAGTCCCATGAGACCACAGCCCAGAGAGCTCCACTGGGGATATGGCAGGTGCTGCTTCCATATCCCTTCCAGTGACAAATGCATAGCAAGCCTCCTTGATGAGGTTGTCAAAACAGTTCCTTCCTATTAACTCATTTCTTTGAATTGAGAAAGAAAGGCAGGCTCTTTCTGACAGAAATGAAGTCTAACTTGGCTGATTGGCTATCCATTAAATATTTTTTACAAATGGAGTGAAACAAATTTGTACCACTAAGGTTTTCATGAAATACATATTTCAAGCAATTGATACAAATGTGTTAATATGGAGATACAATTAAAATTAACAAATATTTCTATTTTTCCCAAAACTTTCTGAGAACATCTGGTTAAACAAGTTGCCTTTAAGTGAAAGAGAGAGTAACAGGTATAATTAAAACACATTTAAAAGCCTTCTTAGTTGAATTGCCAGAAATGGGATTAACACTATTACCTGAGTAACAAATCATTTGTAAGTTACATGACTTTTATTTCCTTGTTTTTGAAATATTGAAAAAGGAGTCAAGTTATCAGTTATTATCAACTGACAAAATAGTTTTGATGTGACATCACCACGTGACTTTTTAGCAAATAATTTGGAAGTCGTTCAAAGAATTAGATGACATTGTCATTGTAAAACTTCTCTTGCCATTTATTTTTAATGTGAACAAGGTATCCATAAAGATTAAAAATCAGAAATAAATTGATCTTGAATCATGTAAGTAATATTCATCCATGGACATATGGCCTAATTGAAAACACATTTCTAGAAAAATTTTATCCTTTATTGAGTAAGTAGTTATAAGAGTATGAATACTATGTAAAGTCAAAGAAAAAAATTATTTTAATATAAACGCACATTTTTGTGGCAGAGAAACAACAGAATGAATAAAATAAAATGTTTTCTTTCTTTCGTTCTCTCTCTTTCTTCTTACTTTCTTTCTGATAAGGCCTCACTCTTTCACCCAGGCTGAAGTGCAGTGACACAATCACAGTTCACTGCAGCCTCCACCCCTTGGGCACAGGTGATCCTCCCACCTCAGCCTCCCAAGTATCTGGGACTACAGGCATGCACCACCATGCCCAGCTAATTTTTGGATTTTTAAGTAGAGACGGGGTCTTCCCCTGTTGCCCAGCCTTGTCTTGAGCTCCTGTTCTCAGGAGAGTGGAAAATAAAATATTTTCAATCCAAAAAACTATGATTAGATACAATCCTGTGGAGTTGAAGGAGACAAGAGAACTACATAAAACTTCCAACTCTCAAGGACTTTTACGAGAATTTTTTAACAGATGGTGATCGAGATCAAGTCAGTAGATTCCATTTGAGACATTTCCGAGTGAGATAGCAGGATACATTTTTAAACGTCAATAAAATACCAGTATGGCAAGAGTCACATCATTTGCAAGTATTTAAAGTTATGATAAAACATTTTAGATGCTTGACGGGTCATTTTCAATATTAAGACTCAAATTATCTTAGGGGCATGCGAAGGTCACCCTTCAGGTCCCTGCAGCTCTGCTCCCCAGGACAGCTGCTCCCTAGGGCTGTGGTTCGTGCATCTTCGAGGAGGGCGCCTTCTTTGGTTCAAGTCCTAACTTCACCTGCTTGCTTCCAGTCCCAAGTTGGTCCCCAGGGCGTGAGACACACCAACGCTCCCATTCCCGCAGTTTATATCTTTCCCTCACCTTTTCACTCGTTTTGAATGTTCATATCCTATCCAGCGAATTTGTCATCATTTTCACTGCCTGGGTAACAACCATGGCAGATGCTTTTTTTTTTTTTTTTTTTCAGGGAATGGACCTGGAGCCTTGAGCCGCCTCCTTCGCTCACCCGCAACCCCTCACCCCGCCTTCCCCTGCTCCTCCTCTCTTCGCTCTTCCTGCCTTTCGGCTCCTGGGATCCCCTCGCTTCCCCTCAGTCCCAGTCCCCCAGTTCCCACCGGGGCCCCCGGGCTTAGCCTCCCTCCAGCGGCGCCGCGCGCCCTGCGTCCTGGCCTCCCCGCCCCGAGTCCCCTTCCCTGGAGCCTGGGGGACCGACAGCCGCGGGCCACGCGCGCGGTCCCAGCCTCGCCGTCTGCCCCGGGGAGAGCTGGAAGGTGGGACCCGATCTCCCACATCACTGTGAGGTCATTCCGGCCCCGGCCAAGCAAAGCCTGGCCCTGCTCGTTCCGCAGGCATTGCAGTCTCCTCTCGCCTTCCACCCGCGGAGGAGCCGGGAGGGAGAGGATGTGATCTCATCTGCGCGGCATCTGAGCCAGGGGTGCCCCCGCCTCCCACTCAGGCCGCTCCCCGCGCCCCTCTCTCCATCCAGGAGGGACGCAGTGGACAGCCAGGAGGGCTCGGCTTGGAAGAAAGGGGCTCTGCGATTCTGAGAGAGGGGCAGACGGGAGAGGAAGTGAACGTGGCTAGACGCTCACTTTATGTAAAGCGTCCCCCAAACTGGAATCTCGCGCACAGAGCTGCACACGTGCACTCGCACGGGCACGGCTTGTACTGAGGCCTGCGCACTCACCCCCATCCCACCCCACCCCGTCCTAACTCACTCCAGCCCCAATACAACCAAAAGGCATGAATTCAGGCGAAGGTGTTTTCTTCCCCATTTCCTTCTCATGGTAGCAACGGAAGCCTGAATTTCAGAGTTGCCATGAGAACGTAGGGCCAACAGACCAGAGGCACCATCCTCAGGGGCCCCAGTCTGCTCTGGGACAAGGAGTGCGGCTGTGGCGCCCCTCTCTTTCCTCCTGCCCCCAAAGAGAACATAGTGTCCATAGTGATGATGATTATTCAAGTGGAGTGTAAATTTCTCCACTTGAGCTGAATACCTTTCGGGGCTTCAGGATTTCCAGTCTTCCAGGAGTTTTGGTTTAAATGCAATTACCTCCTGGAAGGATGGCACATGCCCCCATACCCTCAGGAGAATGGGACAAGGAGAAGATGGAGTAGGGGGCGAAGCTCAGAAAGGGCAAGGGAAAGTGGCCCTGTCTCTCTCCACATCACTTCTCAAACTCCCTGCAGGGTTTCCAGGAGAGCTGGGTGGTCTACTTCCCTGCCTCTCCTAAGACCCCAGCCAGAGGATGGGCTCCTATCTGGATTACTGGGGTAATGTCCCTGCCCTCTGGGATCCCTCTTCTAAAAAGTTTGCATATAGCTTTGTTCTGCGCTTTGGGCAAGTTGGAGTCACCCAATTACCAGCCATTAGCAAATAATGAATATAGCCAAACTGGTGGTTCCCCATCACAAATGCTCTCTTCTCCTCTTCCCTACACACACAGCCCCATCACCACCATCACTCACCTGGCTGATTCCTCACCCTTCAGGCCGCCATCAAAGAAGCCTTCTCCAACCATAGTATCTAAAATTGCCCTGCTCAGTGTCTGTTGTATTACCCTGTTGATTTCCTTCTAGGAAAGTCATTATTTGATCTTGTTTATGTATTTACTTGTTTGTTATATGGAGTACTACCATCGCCTCCCCCTCAACAACCCCCTCCGGACACACACCCAGCTCACAAGCACCCAGCTTACAAACACATGAGTCCCACAGGCAAAGAGACTTGGCCAGTCTCACTCACCATTTGTAAAGTCTCACGATGGGCCTGGCGCCCAGGAAGTTCACATCTGAATATGTGTCAGCAAAGGAAGAAATGCTAGGTGTTTGTGATACTTGGTGCCCTCTGCTTCCTTCTGTGTTAAAGCTTTCATAATAATCCAATGTATTTTTTTTTTGAGGCGGAGTCTCGCTCTGTCACCCAGGCTGTAGTGCAGTGATGAGATCTTGACTCACTGCATCCTCCACCTCCCAGGTTCAAGCGATTCTCTTGCCTCAGCCTCCCAAGTAGCTGGGATTACAGGCACGCACCACCACGCATGGCTAATTTTTGTATTTTGAGTAGAGATGGGGTTTCACCATGTTGGCTAGTCTGGTTTAGAACTCCTGACCTCAAGTGATCCACCTGCCTTGGCCTCCCAAAGCGCTGGGATTACAGGAGTGAGCTACCACACCTGGCCAAAATATTATTTATAGTATATAAACATATATTAACATATAATACCTATTATATGTAACATATAATTACATATACATATATACACACAATATGCAAGTATATGACACATAATTATGAGTGTCTGTCGTCTGTATTAGACTGTGAGCTACTGCAGGCTGCTAAAGTTTTCTGAGACCTCTTGGGCTTAGCCTTTAACCTAGTGGCCAGCAGAAACTAAATATTCAAGAGTTTATCAACCTATTTGTTTGCTGTGCAATGATGAGAAAAGTATTGATACTGGATAGCAGGAAAGTGATAAATCTTACATTTGTACAGCTCTTAACAGACTGCTAATTTCCTCTATGCCATTTCACTCCCACAACTCTAAAACATAAGCATAGCATAGCATTATCCCTCCTCTAGAGATGAGGAGACTAAGCCTGCCAAAGGCTGAGTGATTTCTCCAGGGCACGAGTTAGTATGAAAAGAGCAGTGAAATGTTCAATAATAACTGTAGAACTGACTTATTTCTTCTTTCAGTCTATCAGATTTTGCTTTGCGTACTTTGAAACTCTGTTAGCATAAGTTTGTTTATCACTGTGGAATTAGGATGGATTCCTGCTACTTCTCATGGCTTTTCTCCCAGCTTTGTTTTGTGGTGGGTTTTCCAATTCCACAAGATTTAGTTCATGCATTTCCCCGTAAGAGCTTTCCCTGAGTTCCTCAGCAGAAATAATCTCCCTTCAATCATATTCCTGTTATGCCTTGTATACATACCTTTACTGGCTTCACAATTTTATTCCAACTGTTTGTATTTGTGCATGTTTTCTGCACTGAATCATGTACTCTTCTGAAGATAAAACTATAAATTATTTATTTATACCTGTCTTAGTCCTAGTGCGATGCACAGTACCTTTGAGGCACACAACAACTCTTAATTGACTTGGTTCTTCATAAGAAACATAAGGATATCACCCAGAAGAAATAACCCAGAAGAAATACGTGACAAACCAGTGCATTGGAAGTCACTTTCAACATGACCTAGGAAAGCATGTCATGTTGTGAGGATTGGCTGCCTCAGACTTCTGCTCTGGGACACGGGTGTGGTCCCCCAAATCAATGGCTACTCCTATGATCTACTTACAGTCTCTTTACCACCTCAGAGCCTAACTCCCTTCTTTTCCTGACCAATACCAAATCCCTAGTGTGGGAGAGGTTCTTTGCTTTTGCCTTATAGTACCATGTATATAAGACCCTAGGGATCAAGGGAGATCTCCCTGGGGAAGTGATGATCAAAGTGAGATCCAAGGAAATGTAGGAGCTAGCCAGGCAAGGAGAAATGGATGAGTATGTTGCAGACAGAGAAAACAGAATAACCATGAAAGCAACGTTCACTGCATGTTCAGCCTTAATGTCAGAGAGGCACTAGGAGCCGGGGACTAAAACATACTCAGCTCCAACAGATTGTGGCCAGGCAAGGAGGGCGGGAGGAGGGGTGTTAGCGCCTGTTCCAATTTTTCAAAAGAAACTGAAAACCTGGATTTTTATGAGAAATTCCCTGATTTTAAATGCTGGCTCAACTTAAAAAATATACTGCATGTGCCAAATAAAACACACCTGTGGGTTTTAATGGGCCAGTGGGTAGCCCATTTGAGAGCACTGGGTTAGACTGGATATAAAACACGAGGTAGGAAGTGGCTAGCAGTGAGCAAAGGTAACAGAGGCCAGAGAATGAGAAAAGTGCCAAGGTTTGTTAAGGAAATTAACTGGCAATGAAAAGACATTGGAGGATTTTTTTCAAAAGTGATCAGGTTTATATTCAGGAGGACTATTCTGGTTGCAGTTTGGAGAATCAATGGGAAGAGATCGGCTGTGTAGTTAGGAAGACCAGTTTTAAAAAATGATTGTGATAACACAGGTGAGGTATGTAGGGGCCTGGTCTCAGGTGGTAGCAGTGGGGGAGGGGTGCACTCCTCGGATGCACTCAAGAGAGACTCCAGATATAGAATCACAGGACTCGGTGTTTGGTTAAAGGCAAAAATGTGAGGAATAAAATAACAGTCAAGAATTACGTCCAGGTTTCTGGCTTAGTCAATGGGGTGTGTTTAGCATCATTTAACAAGATCGAAAAAAAAAAAAAGAAAAAGCAGGTTTGGGAAAAGTTGAGTTCCATTTGACCGTGTTGAAGTTAAGGGTCTGGGGACACATCCAGATGGAAACTTCTAGTGGGCAACTGGATTTCAATAAAAGAAATATGTTTTAAAAAATAGATTTTCGTTTGGCGCAGTGACTCATGCCTGCAATCCCAGCACTTTGGGAGGTAGGGGTGGGCGGATCACTTGAGGTCAGGAGTTCAAGACCAGCCTGGTCAACATGGTGAAACCTCGATTCTACTAAAAATGCAAAAATTAGCCAGGCATGGTGGTGTGTGCCTCTAATCCCAGCTACTCGGGAGGTTGAGGCTGGAGAATCACTTGAACCCAGGAGGCAGACGTTCCAGTGAGTCAAGATCACGTCACTGCACTCCAGTCCGGGCAAGAGTGAGATGGTGTCTCAAAAAAAAAAAAAAGATTTTGGAGTCATCTGCAGGTCATAACAAAGCCATGAAGTAGGTTGCGATACCCAAGGGAGAGAGTGTGAGATGAGAAGAGCAAAAAGCCCAGGACAGAGCTCACCTTAGGAGTGAACAGAGGTGAAGAAGTTGCAAGCAGATCAGAGACAAGTCAGAAAAGAAGGAAGAAAACCAATAGAGTATGGTCTCGTGGAACCCCAGGAAAGCTCTTGTTTCTAGGAGCAAGTGGACTGCTGTGTCAAACGCTGCAGAGACACCAAGTAAGATAAGGACTGAAAGGTGCTCATTAAGTCAGTGACGTGGAGATCCACGGTGATCTCACTGAAGTGGTTAGGATGAAATCTAGCTTGCAGGGGCTTGAGGAGAAAATGAGACTGGAGAAGAAAGATACACGTTTGGACAGCTCTTTCGACGATTTTGGCTGTGAGGGGAGAGAAAGAAAAGAGCAGAAGGGGTTACTGGATGAAGGGAAGATTTTGAACATGTTTTATTCTTTATGAGAAGTCTTTAGAGAGGGAGAAGGAAGTTGAAGAAATAAGAGAGGAGAAAAAGCATCAGTAGCCCTAAGGTTAAGAAGGCAGAGGAGGATAGAATCTCAAGCATGTGAGGAGAGACCACCTTAGACTTGGGAGACGTTTGGACGGAAGAGGGAGGAGGAATGCAAGTAGGTTGTGAGTTCCATTTGAGGGCTTCTGTTTTTTCCCTCTGAAGTCAAGGTTGACATCATCAGCGGAGAGTGTTAGTGGAAGTGGAAGCATCCTGAGAGTTGAGGGGAAGTGAATAATCTTTGTGAACACCTGGAGAGAAAGTGAATGACTTGCCCTAGTTCCTACAATCGGTAAGTTTGGAACTTTCTGGGTGTTCTAGTAATCCCTCTTCTCTCCTTCAAAGGGCAATTGGATTTCTAAGCGATGGAACACGGTATGTCGCACTTCCTACACCTTGCAGAAAAAGCCTTGAACTGGAGTCAGGAAGCCTGAGTAGAATCCCAGCCCTACCACTTCCTAACCTAGATTGAAGATAAACACACATGAGAATAAGGGGCCAGGAGGACAGTGCCAAATAAAAGGAGAGGTGTGGGCTGGGCATGGTGGCTCACGCCTGTAATCCCAGTATATTGGGAGGCCAAACAGAGAGGATCACTTGAGCCCAGGAGTTGAAGACCAGCCTGGGCAACATGGCGAAACCCCATCTCTGCAAAAATTGCAAAGTTAGCCAGGGGTGTTCTGGCGCACGCCCTTACTCCCAGTTACTCGGGAGACTGAAGTGGGAAAATCCCTTGAGCCAGGGAGGTGGAGGTTGCAGTGAGTTGAGATAGTGCCACTGCACTCCAGCCTGGGCAACAGAGTGAGACCCTGTCACAAAAAGGCAAAAAGAGAAAGGAGAGGTGTACATGTGGATGTCCATGTGCCTGAGCATACTGCTACCCACGGCCTCCACACCATGTTCAGTGCAAATGCCTTATCCTGAGTACTTGGCCCTCGTCCCTGCCTCCCAATTCCAGTCTCCAACAATTTTCTCTGAATGTATTCAATCTGCAGGACGTCACCACTCCCATAATACTGAGTATCAGTAGTTCTTTACTGTTCATGCCCAAAGGTTTATTTCCAGGATTTGGTTTCATTCTGATAGTCATCCTCTCTCACCAATGTTACACAGAAAATAAGGAGTCATCTTCCTCTGGCCTCTACCTTTTAAACCTGGTCAGGTGGCAAGGTCTAGGGGATATCACAAGAGTCAGGCAGCAAACTCAGACCAGGTCATGCTCTCTGCTGAGTGAGCCCAGAGAAGATCATCTCTCTGATCTTTCCCATTTGAATTGAGAATGATCCTGTGCTCTTCAGGCAGCTGGTGAGAATCTGTTGGCCTCCAGATTGACATCATTCTCTGGCCTCCAGAAGGGGCCATATCTAAAGATTCCAGACAAATGAATAACTTACCATGCAGCCACTGCCTTGAAGGAAAGAGATCTCACCTCCTGTATCTCTTCCTAAAGTGAAAATGCACGCTCTTTTCTTCATCTTTTCTCTGTGCACACAGGAGGTTCTTCTTGCTCTTCTCAGAACCCACGCCATGTTCGTCTCAGACTTCTGCTTCTGTTCTCCTCTTTGCCTACTGTTCCTTTCAATGTAGTTTTGGTCCATGAAAGACAAAACTAATGCTATGTAACAAGATAGAAAAATTTGGACTCTCCAGAATTTCTCTTAGGAGGGCTTTAAAAAATAGATTTAGGTAGCACACGTGCAGTTTTGTGACACAGATATATTGCATAGTGGCAAAGTCTGGGCCTTTAGTGTAGCCACTACTCAGCGTACGTTGTACCCAGTGGGTAGTTTTTCTCACTCACCCCTCTCTCACCCTCCCACCTTTTGCAGCCTCAGTGTCTGTCGTGCTGCTCTGTATGTCCATGTGCACCCAGTGTTAGGGCTCATTTGTGAGGGAGAATATGAGATATTTGACTTTCTGTTTCTGAATCATTTCACTTAGGAGAGTATCGTCCAGTTTCAGCCATGTTGTTGCAAAAGGTATGATTTCATTCTTTTTTGTGGCTAAATAGTATTCCAAGGCGTGTGTGTGTGTGTGTGTGTATGTGTGTGTGTAGTATTTATACTATATATAGCATTAACACTAATACTATATATTTATGTAGCATTAATAGTACTAATGCTAATACTTTAACATCAATTTTATATGCTTATATAGTACTGATATATTAATATGTTAATAATTAATAATGATATATTAATATATACTATATATGTATACGGTATTAATACTACATTAGTACAATATATTATAGCACTTACAGTAATATATAAATACAGTATATGTTAATACATATCCACTATTAATTAATAATAGATTACTATATTAATATTATATAAATATAATGTTAATACTAATACTCTAGTATTAATATTTGGTATATAATATAGTATATATAACATTCCACATACTATTATATATACTATATATTATATACCAATTAGTATTACTATACTAATTAATATTAATATTGGTACTAATTACTGTTAGTAATATGCTATTAATTAGTATAGTAATCCTAATTAATACTAAGCACTATATTTGCACAAATATAATACAAATATTAATATGATATATATACACACCATGGAA
>NW_022437026.1:5453840-5457751 GCF_009761245.1 Sapajus apella
CATGGAATACTAAATGTGTTATACACACACACACACACACACACACACATATATATCACATTTTTTGTATCCGCACTTTCTGTATCTGTCGCTGTACACTTAGGTTGATTCCATGACTTTGCTATTGTGAATAGTGCTGCAATAAACAGATGAGTACAGGTGTCTTCTTCACTACAATGACTAGTTTTCCTTTAGGGAAACTGTATTTTTGACAGGTGCTTGGTCCTAAATATGGGTAGAACTGTTTGTCACAGATCAAGGGAAATAGTATGCTACTGTCCACTGCTCAAGGGAAAGGAAGGAGAGAGGAGAGGGAATGAAGTCTCTGCTTGTCCTAAATCCTCATGAAAAACACATCACTCTCAAAATAGTTGGGTCTGTCTGGATATGTTCAATATCAAGATTCTATGGAAGTTTATGATCCACTGTGTGACAAATTACCTCAAAACTTAGTGGCTTAAAAGAGTCCATTTTTATAATCTCACTGTTTCTGTGAGTCAGGAGTCTGAGCACGGCTGAGCTGAGTCCTCTGTCTCAAGGTTCTTTTACAAGATGACAGTCAAGATGTTGCCAAGGCTGGGGTCTCATCAGAAAGCTGTACAGGAGAACAATTCTCTTCCAGATGTGTTGAAGATCTTTATCTTCTCTCTGGTTGCTGGCCAGAGGCTACCCTTGGTTCCTTGCCATGTGGACCCATCCAACAGAGATCACTAGCAAGACAGAAGTTATAATCTCTTGTAAACTAATCATTGAAGTGATGTCTCTTCAACTTCGCCATTTCTATTGATTAAAATTAAGTCTCCAGGTTCAGCTCACACCCAGGGGAAGGAGTTATATGCAAGGGCAGGAATACCAAGAGGCTGGGGTCATTAGGGCTAACGTGGAAGTCCACCTATCACAGGTGAGGTCTGGATTTTCACAGGGTTGTGGAATAGGGGTTCAAGCCAAGTGTAATCATGTCTTAGAAAGGCAGAGTGGCCCCAGCTTACCTGTGGCTTTTAAAAAGCTACCACTTGTTGGCACTATTATGTGCCAGCCATTGTGTTATACACATGCATTTCTCTTTTAATGTACAAAATAAGGGCCGGGCGTGGTGGCTCACGCCTGTAATCCCAGCACTTTGGGAGGCCAAGGCGGATGGATCACGAGGTCAAGAGATCGAGACCATCCTGGTCAACATGGTGAAACCCCGTCTCTGCTAAAAATACAAAAAATCAGCTGGGCATGGTGGCGCGTGCCTGTAATCCCAGCTACTCAGGAGGCTGAGGCAGGAGAATTGCCTGAACCCAGGAGGCGGAGGTTGCGGTGAGCCGAGATCGCGCCATTGCACTCCAGCCTGGGTAACAAGAGCGAAACTCCGTCTCAAAAAAAAAAAAAAATGTACAAAATAATGTAAAAATAATGTTTTCATTATCCAGATGTAAGATGAGGAAAGGAAGTCTTGGATTAAGTAATTTGACCAGGGTACAAAGCCAGTTAGTGGCAGGGCCAGGCCACAATCACAGGTTTGCCTGCCTCCAGACATGGGCCATGAAGGGTGAATTCGTGCCCTCCGTTCAGCCAGTTCTATGCACTAGACTGTGTTACTTACAGTGCCTCACCTATGGGTACCAAACTTTGGATCAGTTAAGAAAGAGTTTGGCTTTAATAATCAATAACTTATTAAATAAGAACACTTACATGAAAGCTGATGAGATAGGCAGTCCAGGGCTGTGTCAGCGGCTTCGAAGTTTCATCAGCATCCCAGGCTCCTTCTGTCTTTTAGTTCTACGAACTTCAGTGTTAGTAGAGGAATGCTGTAGCTCCGGTGGGGGGTTGGGGGGTGGGGGGAGTCATATCTACGTTCTAGGCAGAAATAACAGAGCCATTTTCTTCTCCTACTAAAGGAGCTTTGTCTTTTTATTCAAAGAAGAGGTCCTCTCCAAGCAGATCTGCACATGTACCTCATTAGGTAAGAATGGTGCTGTCCTGCTCTCCCTAGTTGCAAAGGATGCTGAGATGGCTACAATTTTAGCTCTCCAACTTCTATGAAAGAAGAGAAGGATACTTACCTGCCAGGGGAGATACCATGATCACGAAGGTGGTTTTCCCAGGGCGAGCCTTATCCGTTGCACTCCGGATGTGCTGACCCCTGCGATTTCCCCAAATGTGGGAAACTCGACTGCATAATTTGTGGTAGTGGGGGACTGCGTTCACGCTTTCCCCTGTTTTTTTTTTTTTAAAGAAGAGAAGGAGTACAAATAAATGGGGGCTGAAATAGTCTGTGTATTGGTCCCCTCCAAATCTCATATTAAAATGCAATCCCCAATTTTGGTGTTGGGGTCTGGTGGGAGATATTTGGGTCATGGGAGCAGATCTCTGATGAAACTCTTGGTGACATCCTTATGGTAACGAGTGACTTCCCTCTATCAGTCCCCGCAACATCTGATTGTTAAAAACAGCCTGGAACCCTCCTCTCCTCTCTATTTTTTCCTCTCTGGCCATTTGATGCCTGCTGTCTTTCCCCTTTCACCAGGAGTAAAGTAACCTGAGACCCTCACCAGAAGCAGACACTGGTACCATACTTCTTAGGGTCTGCAGAACTGAGTCAAATGAACTTCTCTTCATAAATTACTCCGCCTTAGGTATGCCTTTATAGCAACACAAAATGGACTAAGACAGGGGCTAACCAATTCATGCTGTCGTTAAAGAAATTCTGCTGACTATAGACCTCCCTGCCCCCCATAATAATGATGAAGAAATAGGTACAATTAAATTTCCTCTCACCTCTTCTCCTTCCTCCATCTCAACGTTTTTTAAATTACTTTTATTATTATTTCTACCCTGTCAAATTGATAGCACTTATATTCTCTTCTCAAACTTTTAAAATTGTCATTGTAAATTCAAATTCTTTCAACATAGCTTTTTCATTTATCTTTTTGTGAATAAATGCTATGTTAAACTGTATAAAATTTCTGATATTTGACCACTGTTGCTCAGAAAAATGCCTATTTAATATGCTTAACCTAATGGATATTCAAGGAGATTTGTTAAGTAGTATATTTACAAAATTGCATACGCTTAAAAATATCTGTTAGTGCCTTTATATGAGATGACAACTTTTGTGTATACTGTTCTTGTGTGACACATTTTCCTTGAGGTTTTGTAGACCTTGCTTCGCTTTCCTGTAATGTAATTTTTCTGTTGTAGTTGAAGTCTCAGCCAGCCTGACAGTATTCTCCTCATAGGTAACTTGAATTTTTGTTTGGATGCCCATAACATTATTTATTATTTTTATCGTGTTTCTGATTTAAAAAAAATCCTTAATCCTAGAATTCCAGTAAATTTTCTGAGATACATATCAATTTAGATAGTTTATTATCAAGTATTTTCCTGATACACAATTTGTCAGGATATTTTTGTCATTTAAGAAATGTCAGACAGGCATGGTGGCTCATACCTGTAATCCTAGCACTTTGGGAGGTCAAGGTAGGCAGATCGCTTGAGCTCAGGAGTTCGAGACCACCCTGGGTAACATGGTAAAATCCCATTTCTACACAAAAAAAAATACAAAAATTAGCCAGCTGTGGTGGCACATCTTTGTAGTCCCAGCTACTCAGTAGGCTGAGTTGAGGGAATGGCTTGAGGCTGGGAGGCAGAAGTTGCAGTGAGCGATGATGGCACCACTGCACTCCAGCCTGGGTGACAGAGCCAAACCCTGTCTCAAAAAGCAAAAAAGAAAAAAAAGTTTTATTCATATCCATTAAGTACTTCCTCCCCTCCTTCATCCCTCCTTTCCTTTCTTTCTTTTTCTTCTTTCTTGAGATGGGGGTGTCTTCCTATGCTACCCAGGCTGGTCTTGAACTCCTGGGTTGAAGTGATCCTCCCACCTCAGTCTCTCTCTCTCTCTTTTTTTTTTTTTTTTTTTTGAG
>NW_022437026.1:5457851-5515944 GCF_009761245.1 Sapajus apella
TTTTTTTTTTTTTTTTTGAGACAGAGTTTCACTCATGTTACCCAGGCTGGAGTGCAATGGCGCGATCTCGGCTCACCGCAACCTCCGCCTCCTGGGTTCAGGCAATTCTCCTGCCTCAGCCTCCTGAGTAGCTGGGATTACAGGCACACGCCACCATGCCCAGCTAATTTTTTGTATTTTTAGTAGAGACAGGGTTTCACCGTGTTGACCAGGATGGTCTCGATCTCTTGACCTCGTGATCCACCCGACTCGGCCTCTCAAAGTGCTGGGATTACAGGCTTGAGCCACCGTGCCCAGCTCACCTCAGTCTCTCAAAGTGCCAGGGATACAGGCATGAGCCACCGTGCCTGGGCCCTTATTTCTTTCCGACATTCTTTTCCTTAAAGAAACTAGCTGCATTTGTTGGATTGTTGTTATATTTCATATCTGCCCCTTTGCTCATATTCTTCAATTTTTTCTTCTTTTCTGGTTTATTTTAATTAATTTTTAGAAGCTCATCCTTCATGTTACTGATTTCAGCACTTTCTATTTATATTTATTGCTTTTACGATTCTTCCACTAAAATGGAATGAATATACAGGTTGTATAGCATTCAGAGTATCCCAAAGCTCTTGTAAGGAAAAGAATACAATACAAACTTACCCCAGATTTTCAGAAGTGTAAATACTAAAATTTGCTAGAGTATGCATCTGGAATATAAATATGGTATAAAACTTCCAAACTAATTGAGGGGGAAATAGGATGAAGGAAATATCAATGTAATAAATGCCATGGAAGGTAAAGAAATGTAAGCACCGAACAGGCAGAAAAAATAGAAAACATAAGAGAAGATGATAGAGAAAAATTTCTAAAATATATTCATATTTGCAATGAATGTAAGTGGGAACTTCATTTGAAATATTGATTGACTCTTCAAACAGAATGATAATGTAAATAAAACAAAAATTTATGGGATGCAGCTAAAACAGCAACTACAGATAAACATAACCTTAAATGCATCTGCTTTAGAGAGCGAGAGAAAGAGGTCCAAACAAAAGGCAATGGGAGGAAGAAAATAATATAGATAAGAAAAAAAATCAGTGAATCAGAAAACATATATATAATAGACACAGAACAGATGAATAAACTGGTAAAGCCATAGGAAGACTAATCAAGAAGAAAAGAAAGAAAATATAAATTATTAATATTAGAAATGTGTAAGTTCTACAGATATTAAAACAAACAGAAAGATATTATGCTGATAACTTTATATCAATACATTTGACAACTTAGATGAGTGGACAGTTTTTTTTTTTTTTTTTTTTTTGAGAAACCCAAGTTACTGACATGGCACAAGAAAAATCAGAAAATATAAACAGGTTCAGAGAGGTTGAGAAAGTGGAAGAGCTGACATTCAGCCCTAATTCCTTCTGACTCAACAATAAACTTCCATTATTCACTGCTTTCAAAAGTTTCCATCAAAGTACCCCAAACAGCAGAAGAGAATAGATAGCAGCTATCTTTGGAAGACAGATCTCAAGAAAACAGCCGAAAGTTCAAGAATGCTTAGGTGATTGATAGACGTTAGACAGATAGATAGATAGATAGATAGATAGATAGATAGATAGATAGACAGAGGATTAGATAGTATTTCAAAAACTTTTCAAATATTTATAATAAT
The DNA here is from genome assembly GCF_009761245.1 of Sapajus apella. Taxonomy (NCBI): domain Eukaryota; kingdom Metazoa; phylum Chordata; class Mammalia; order Primates; family Cebidae; genus Sapajus; species Sapajus apella. Next base: position 5,459,512 of record NW_022437026.1, read on the forward strand.
CTATAATTGTTTTGTGTATTGATTTATTACCCTGCAGTCTTGTGAAATTCTTAATTTTAATAAATGTTCATCAATAAGAGACTGCTAAAACAAATTATGAAGTATCATTAACATGAATTACAATCAGCTATGAAAAACCATCAGGAAAATGTTGTTATACTTCTATAAAGAGAATGCCAAGACACATTATTACACAAAAAAATTGCAGTGCAGAAGAGTGCATTCTGTCTTCCTGTTTTCACATTAAAACTGTATCTGGAAGGATATACAGAAAGACTAATAACAGTGGTTTCCTATTTGGAGTAGAAGGGAATTTGTGAGAATAAATGGGAGGGGAACGTTTCACAATATACATTTTAATGTATATTGCTTTCTGATATTTGTATGCATTAGCTCTAGCTCTTTTTTTTTTTTTTTTTTTTGAGATGTAGTGGTGGGATCTCAGCTCACTGCAACCTCTGCCTCCCAGGTTCAAGTGATTCTTATGCCCCAGCCTCTGGGATAGCTGGGATGACAGTTGCATGCCGCCACACCCGACTAAATTTTTTGTATTTTTAGTGGAGATGGGGTTTTGCCATGTTGGCCAGGCTGATCTCAAACTCCTGAGCTCATGTGATCTTCCTGCCTCAGCCTCCCATAGTGCTGGGATTATAGGCATGAGCCACCATGCTTGGCTTTATGCATTAACTCTTAAATAGATAATACTAAAGAAACACCAAATGTGTGAACAGACAAAAAATATCTTTGGGATGGAAGATTTGATACGCATGTTTAGTATGTTTCCAATAAAATCTCTAGAGATTTCCACCTTCTGGCCACGATGGAATGCGTGAAAGCAAACTTGACCCATCTCTATAAGCAACGAGAAAACTAGATTGAATATATGAAACAGCAGTTTTCACATATTAAACAACGGATACTGCAAGATTGTGATCCACGAAAGAAAGAAAATAATGAGGTAAACCCTACAGTTTCCCTGGTTTCTATCTGAACCACAGCACGAAGAAGAGGAACAGAGTTTGGGGAGGTTGAGGTGGCTGGAGTTTGTGGGCAGAATATTGAGAAGAGGAAGCTCTGTAGAGAAAGAACTCCAGATATCTACATAGCGATTCCTTTGAGTCTTTGGTTGATTACTAAGCTGTACATGCATAAAATAAAACTTCATGAGACCAGATAAAGAAAACCGCCAGGAAAGAATGACTACTGGAAGCTGGGAGCCAATAAGTCTCAGCGCTCATTCAGAGCTGGGAGACATTAAACCTCTCCCAGGGTAAGGGTAAAGAAATTTCATTTAGGTCTGGGCAAGGTGGCTCACACCTGTAATCCCAGCACTTTGGGTTCACCTGAGGTCAGGAGTTCCAGACCAGCCTGACCAATATGGTGAAATCCCATCTCTACTAAAAATAAAAAGTTATCTGGGCATGGTGGCTTGCCCCTGTAGTCCCAAGTCCTGGCTACTCGGGAGGCTGAGACAGGAGAATTGCTTGAACCCGGGAGGCAGAGCTTACAGTGAGCCGAGATTGCCTCACTGCACTCTAGCCTGTGTGACAGAGTGAGACTTCACCTCAAAAAAATAAAAAATAAAAATAAACAAATAAATAAACATCTCATTTAAGGCTACTCCTGGTGGCTCATGCCTACAATCTCAGCAATTTGAAAGGTCGAGGGGGATGGATCACCTGAGAGTCAAGAGTTTGGGACCAGCCTGGCCAACATGGTGAAACTCCACCTCTAATAAAAATACAAAAATTAGCCAGGGGTAGTGGTGCACGCCTGTAATCCCAGCTACTCAGGAGGCTGAGGCAGGAGAATCACTTGAACCCGGGAGGCAGAGGTTGCAGTGAGCCAAGATTGCCCCACTGCACGCTAGTATGGGTGACGCAGCCAAACTCAGTCTCAAAAAAAGAAAGAAAGAAAGAAACCTCATTTAACACCTGAGACCTCCAGTAAAATCCCCAGCAGGGTCATGTTTTAGTAGTAGGGTTAAATTAGTTCTAGTGAAAAGGCTGCTTCAGATTCACCTTAACAAAGCTTAAAAACAAGCTCAGAAAGGATCAAGCTAATCCATAAATAACTAAACTGTCTGACAAAACGAAGAAATACTCTGAAAGGAGGACTACACAATCCAGACACTCAACAACTTTGTCACCACAATCTGCCCATTCAATCCAATATTACTAGACATGTCAAGAAGCCAGAAAATATGAATCATAACCAGGAAAAAAATTAGTCAGTAGAAGGAGACCCAGAAACAGCATGTAGGACGAGATTAGCCACTGAGACCTTCAAAGCATCTATTGTAAATATCAAATCTAAAGGAGAAGATAAAGACAAAGAGGAAAGAAATGGAAGACATAGAAAGTAAGTAACTTGTATCGCTTAGACCTTAGAAATACAATATCTGAAAGTAAAAATTCACTGGAGAGACTTGAATGCAGATTAAGCACGGCAAAAACAAAACAAAACAAAAAACCCACCAAAAAACAAAAAGGAAAAACAGCTCTCAGCGAAGATCAGTATATAGAATTTATTTTATTTTACTTTATTTAGTATCATTATTATTATTTGAGATGGAGTCTTGCTCTGTCGCCCAGGCTGGAACGCAGTGACCTGATCTCAGCTCACTGCAAGCTCTGCCTCCCGGGTTCAAGCAATGATCCTGTCTCAGCCTCCCAAGTAGCTGGGATTACAGGCGTGCACCACCACATCCAGCTAATTTTTGTATTTTTGGTAGAGACAGAGTTTCACTGTGTTGGCCAGGATGGTCTTGATCTCCTGACCTCATGATAAAGATTTTAAAACACTGCCAGAAAAAGAGCAGCCCCTCAGTGACCACCACCATCATCATAACAAAAAACCTAACAAACACTGAAGTTTCAGAAAGGCGATAAGAAGCTGAAAAAGTACGTGAAGAAACAGTAGTCAAAAATGTTCCAAATTTGATGAAAACTATGAACTCACAGTTTCGTGAATCTCAGCAAACCCCGAGCTAAACAAAACCAAATATCCACACACACAACTATAAGAAATAAAACCACACAGGGCACATTATAATTAAATTGCTAAAACTCAGTGAAGAAGAGAAAATATTCAAAAGAACTAGAGAGTGGGGTTTGGGGGGAAGGAAAGGGATCATTTATTTTCAGAAATAGTACAGGTCAGAAGACAACAGAATTACATGTTAATATTCAGAGTGCAATTTAGATGAAGAAGCAGGGGGTGAAGAGGGGAAGAAAGAAAAATGACTAAAATCCACATTGTATTTAGCAATTTCTTTCTTTTGTTGTTGTTGCTTTTTGTTTTCTCAGATGGAGTCTCACTCTGTCGGCCAGGCTGGAGTGCAGTGGTGTGATCTCGGCTCACTGCAACCTCTACCTCCCGGGTTCAAGTAAATGTCCTGCCTCAGCCTCCCAAGCAGCTGGGACTACAGATGCACACCACTACACCCGGCTAATTTTTGTATTTTTAGTAGAGACGGAGTTTCACCGTATTGGTCAGGCTGGTCTTGAACTCCTGACCTCAGGTGATCCACCTGCCTCAGCCTCCCAAAGTGCTGGGATTACAGGTGTGAGCTACTGTGCCTGGCTGTATTTAGAAATTTCAAAACTACTTCTTCAGTAATCAATAGAACAAACAAATAGGAAATCAGCAAGACAATATAAGAACTGAGCAACCTGTGAACCAACTTACCCTAATTGATATTTATAGAACACTCTACTAAATCTAAAATAAACATTATTTTTAAGTGCACATGGAACATTCACGAAGACAGATCATATTCTGGGCCATAAAGAAAAACTCTTAGACTTTAAAAAAACAACGTAAATCCTGTATACTCCTGAGCTCAGGTCTAATCTACCCACCTCAGATATTCTCTGTTCATAATAGAATTAAAATAGAAATTGATAACAGAAAGATATCTGAAAAATTCCAAATATTTGGAAATTAATTTATTTCTAAATAATATACGGATTAAAAGGAGATATCAAGAAAAACTATAAAATATTTTGGACTAAATTTTGCAAAAATGCAGCATATTCAAATTTATAGGATGTAGTTAAAGTGGTGCTCAGAGAGAAATTTATAGCATTTAAATGCGTGTGTTAAAAAGAAGAAAATAATAAACTCAACCAAAGTCAGTATAATTGAAAACAAACAAAGAAAGCCAATAAACAAAAAATGGATACTTTGAGGAGATCAATAAAATTGACAAACCTCTGATCATACTGAAAAAGAAATATAAGAGAAGACATAAATTACCAGTATTGGGAAGGAAAAAGGAACGATACCACCACAACTCTGACGATCCTAAAAGAATAATAAAGAAATGCTTCAAGCAAACCCACGCCCATAGATTCTACAGCTTAGAAGAAACGACAAATGTCTTGACAGCCACAAACTAGAAAAAGTCACCCAAAAGAAATCAATACCTTGAATAACCCTGTATTTATTTTTAAAATTGAATTTATACTTAAAAACCTTCCCAGAAATAAAACTTCAGGTCCAAATGATTTTTTTCTGATGAATTATATCAAATGTTTAGAGAATACCAATTCTACACAATTTCTCCAGAAAATAGAAGGAAACTCATTTTGTGAGCCTAGCATTATTTTGATACCAAAATGAGACAAATGAAATTTCAAGAAAACTATAGACCCATATCCCTCATGAACATAGATGAGAAAATCCTGAGCACCAAAGCAAAAATCCTAAATAAAACATTAACAAATGTAAACCATAAACACATTAAAAATACACTATACCATGACTAAATCTATTACACTACTACTAGAGTCAATTTAGGAAATGTAAGGATGGTTCAAAATTAGGATATCTATTAATGCAGTTTAATAGATCGAAGAAAAAATATGACCTTTCCCATGGATGCTAAACAGGCATTTGAAGGAATTTATCTGTCAATAAAACAGAAAAAACTGGAAATACATTTAACATGATAAGTAATTATGTATATAACTACTTATTCAAGAAATACTTACTGAGTACCTACTAAGTGTGTTGCAATATAGCGCTAAAGAAACAAACAAAAAAGTCTTACCCTCATTGTCCTTGCCTTTCAAAGGAAGGAGATAGAAACTAAACAGTGTGTGCCTGGTATAAGTGCTTTAGAGAAAATAAAGCAGGTAGAAACATAAAATGTGCTAGGGGTGATTGGAGGAAGGCTATTTTTTCATGTGTTGTTTAGGGATTACTGCTAAAGTGACTTTGAGAAGAAATGGAAGGAAATAACAGTGATAGCTTGATAGACAGCTAAAATTATCATATCAACGGACTAGGAGGATGTGTAGCAGAAAATTTCTGGAAACGTTCCCCAAAAGGGTGACAGCAGAATCAGTATTCCACTATTTTCGCCGTTATTTAACTTTATTCTGGAGGAAGTAGCCAATGCCACTGCGAAAGAGAGTGACATATGATAGCAAAAATGAAAAGTTAGTAGATAAATTTGAAGATAATGTTGAAAAAGTCTAAACTTCAGCAATAAAGCAAATAAATAGAAAATAAGGAAGAAAAATAACCTAATTAGAGGATACATCAAAGCGATCCTACACCCAAATTATAAGAGTTCCAGACTGGAGAACAGAAAAGAAATGTAGACGCAGATATTATCAAAGAAATAATTCTAGAAAAATTTCTCTAGAATTGAAATGCATGGGTTTCCATATTGAAAAGTCCTGTTGAGTGACTAGCACATAGACAAAAATAAATTTACACCAAGTTATTGTAATTCAGAGCTCCTGAGGAATTAGAGAATATCATTCGTTTCTAGAGATTAGAAAACAGATTACTATAAACTAAGGCTCAATAAAAAAACAAACGTCAGATTTCTCAAGAGCAACACTGAAATTTGGGAAAACATTGAAAAATGCCTTCATAATTTTGAAGAACAATAATTTTCAACCAGTAATTCTATATCTATCCAGACTATCAATTAAGTGAAGAAAGTAATTAAGATATTTCTCACACGAAGGATCTCAAAACCTTTACCTCCCCTGTATTCTTTCTCAGGAGATACTAAGAGGTGCTCTAAAAAGGGAAAGTAAACTAAGGAAAGCATATCATGGCAAATACTGTTACTTTTCTCTCAATATCTTTCCTTCTTTTATTGTAATGATAGACTTAACTATGTCTACACAGAGCATCTGGCAGTGCTAATAAGATGATACTTCCCAGGCTTCCTTGCAGGTAGATACAGCATGTGACTAGATTCTTTGTCAATGAGATATGATCATGGAAATGAAGTGAGCTACGTTCCAGGTATTGAGTTCAAACGGATATGCCCTCCATGTCCTCTCTTTCTCTCTCTCTCTAATAAGCTAAAGTAAAAACAGGTGAGCGAGACATCTTGAACCGTACACGTCAGACCAACAGCCTTGAGATGAGACCGTAAAGTACACCACCCACCAGTCCTGAATTGCTTATGCCCAGACTACTACATAGGAGAGAACTTCTATCTTGTTTATTCGACTATTTTAGTTATCAATTATAGAAGTCAAATTGTATTCTAACAATACTCACAGGATCAAGGAAATAGGGAATCCAACAAAAGAGAAAGTCAAAGGAAATTCCCAGGGTGCTTCAGCAGGCATATTCTGGGATTATACTTGTGCACCAAGCCTAGGAAGTAACCAATAAATTGTGGAGCCAGTTAGAAGGCTCCAAGAGAGCAGTGTCTTCAAGAAGATGAAACTGATGAAATACTTGATATATTTGAACAGACTGAGAACCAGAGGGGTAAATTCGCTATAGATAAATAGAAAACTAAACAAAGAAACGAACTGAAAGGCAGTTGATAACCATTGGAAAAACAAAACAAAAATGTATAAAAATAAACTAGGTCATAATGTGTTATATGGTTAAATTATGAATGCATAATATATAATTATGTTAATTTTGAATATTGATCTAAAAAAATTGTAATTGTAATTGTGTTGGAAGGGTAGTGAAGCCAAAAATGTATTTCTGTGTTGTGGTAGAGTTGGTGCAAAAAGAAAGCTGATTTCTCACCTTCCGTTATAGGAATTTAATAAGTAATTCCTAAGCAGAAATTCAAGATGGAAGTATGAACTATTATTTAAATATGTGAAGGTAAATACCAAAAGAAATGGCTTCACCCAAAGACTCAAAAGTTGTTTCTAAGGACTAGGAGATGAGATGAGAAATGGAACAGAAGAGTTCTCTTTCTTATAATAAATCTTGTAATTTATTTCTTCTTTAAATTCTTGGCACCTGTATCTTTGACTTTTAGAAAGAAAAGCCTTCCAGTTATATTTATGGGTCAAGTAAACCTGATAATCTTTAAATAAAAATAAGCAAACCATTTTCACTTATGAACACCTAAAGAAAGTATTGATACTTTTTTAAATCTTTCTTTCTTTCTTCTTTTTTTTTGAGACAGAGTCTTGCTCCGTCACCAGGTGCCAGGCTGGAGTGCAGTGGAGCGATCTCCGCTCACTGCAACCTCCGCCTCCCGGGTTCAAGCAATTCTCCTGCCTCAGTCTCCTGAGTAGCTGGGATTACAGGCGTGTGCCACCACTCCCAGCTAATTTTTGTATTTTTAGTAGACACGGGGTTTCACCATGTTGGCCAGAATGGTCTTGATCTCTTGACCTCGTGATCTGCCCACGTTGGCCTCCCAAAGTGCTGGGATTACAGGTGTGAGCCAGCGTACCCAGCCACTTTTTCAATCTTTAATATAATTCTTCATTTTAATAGATTAAAAGATAAAATTCTACATAGATGCTGAAAATAAAACTAAACATCTCTTCTTTTGTAAAATGCTTAAGAAAGTAAAAATAAACAACTATTTTTTTATGAGAGCATACACCTATCACACCTAAAAGCCAAGTATCCACCTAAGTATAAAAATATGAAAAGGAATCCTGTTAATCTCAGAACAGGACAAGGATGTTTACTATCCAGGAACCAGAAAATGTAATGAAAGAAGAAACAGCAGTCAGGCTTAAAATTAGAAAGACAGAGATCAATTATTATTAGCTGTAAATGACATATGTCAAGGGTTGGCAGACACTTACTTCAAATGGCCCGATAGTAAAGATTGTAGACTTGCTAGGCTGCCTGTTGTCGCTGTCACATACCTTTCTTTTCCTCTTCTTTTTTTTAACCATCTTTTTAAAATGTAAAAACCAGTCTTGGTTCTTGTCTGTATAAAAACATGCCATGGCTGAATTTTACCCATAGGCTATAGTTTAGAGGTTCCCTGGTATACCCGGAAAAAAGAAAATCAAGTAAAAACACTACAAACTCAAACAGAATTCAATAAATTCCATTTATAATGTGGAAATCAAACAGCACTCACATCTACAAAAATAGCTGGTTAGAAAATATAAAGAAAGGAAAGATCCCATTTAAAATGGCAACAAAAAATAAAATTCCTAAGAATAAACTTAAGAAACATGCAGGATCTATAATTTAAAATGTTAATGGGACGGAAGGACATAAAAGACGGCTTCACAATGCAAAGAAACATCATGTTCTTAGATTCCTAACATCATAAAGCTGTCAAAGATGGTTCACCTATAAATTTAATGTGAACCCAATAAAAATACCAAAAGGGTATTTTTGGGGAACTAAACTAGCTGGTTCTAAATTTCATTTGGAAAAATTACCAAGAATAGTCAGGAAAATTTTGGAAAAATTAAAGTAACAAGGAAAGTTAAAACTGCCATGCATAAAAACCTATTATAAGTCCTCAGATAACAAGAATGATGTGAGTAGAAAAAATAGAATAAAAAATATAGAATGATGTGAATAGAAAGACCATTAAAACCAAAAAGAAAACTCAGAAATAGGTTTAAGTATATGTGAGAATTTTGCTTATTCAATAAATAATGTTGGTTCAACTGGATATCCATCTGAAGAAATAATAAAGGTGATCCCTACCTTATAACTAGTGCCAAAGGAGATTGTGATAGATGAAAGATTTAAATGAAATCATAAAATGACTAGGAGGCATGAAAAGACTTTATAACTTCATGTGAAAGAAAGTTTGGCACAAAACTCTGACTCGTTAAAAAAAGAATAATAAATTTTAACCTATTAAAACCTTTTACAACTTCTGGAAAACAAAAATAAAATAATAATTCCTCAATAAAGTCAAAAGATAAAGAACAAACTGAGAAAAATATTTATAATTCGTATGGTAGGAAAATGCTACATTCCTTAACATACAGACAAATAAAAATAAGAGAAAAACCATAGTCCAGTAGAAAAATGAGCAAAGAACAGGAACAGGAATAGTTCACAGAAAAAGAAATCCAAATAGTTCTTGCACATTAGAAAAGATGTCAACTTCATTAAAATAAAGGCAAATTAAAGCTACAATGAAACACCATTTTTTTCACCTATAAAGTTGGTAAGGATTTCTTTTAAAATTTGATAACCTACTGCACTAATAAGAATGTGGGCCAGGCGCAGTGGCTCACACCTGTAATCCCAGCACTTTGAGAGGTCAAGGAGGATGGATCACTTAAGGTCAGGAGTTCGAGACCAGCTTGGCCAATATGGGGAAACCCCGTCTCTACTAAAAATACAGAAAAATTAGTCGAGTGTGGTGGTGGGCACCTGTAATCCCAGCTACTCAGGAGGCTGAGGCGGGAGAATCACTTGAGCCCCAGGAGGCAGAGATTGCAGTGAGCTGAGATCGTGCCATTGCACTCTACCCTGGGCAACAAGAGCGAAACTCCGTCTGAAAAAAACAAAAAAAATGTATGAAAGCATTCACATACTGTTGATGGGAGTATATACATGGATGCATCTTCCATGCAGGGACATTTGCCAAACTATCAAAATTACAAATTCACATGTCTTTGAGTTAACAAGTTTCATTTCTAGTCATCTATCCTGCAAATATGCTTGTACATATGAAAAATTACTATTTACAGAAACATTAATTAAATTTTTATTTTGAGACAGGGTCTCTCTTTGTCACCCAGGCTGGAGTGCAGTTGTGCGATCTTGGCTCACTTCAGCCTCAACTTCCCAGGCTCACGTCATCCTCCCACCTCAGTCCCCCAAGTAGCTGGGACTACAGGTGCCCACCACCACGTCCAGCAAAGTTTTGTAGCTTTTGTAGAGATGAGGTTTTGCTATGTTGCCCAGGTTGGTCTCATACTCCTGAGCCCAAACAATCTGCCTGCCTCAGCTTCCCAAAGTGCTGGGATTACAGGTGTGAGCTGCCATGCTCTGCGTAATTAAATTTTGATGTATCCATACGATGGAATAGTATGCATAGTCTCTTAAAAACTGTATTAAAAATGTCCTGATTCAGAAAAATTCAATGTATATAACACGCTACCACTTGTATAAAATATATTGTGTGTAAATGCATGGGGTGTGTGTGTGTGTGTGTGTGTGTGTGATCGAGCAGCTGGTAACTATGGTTGCCTCTGAAGAAAGGAGCCAGGTAGATGGGGAAGAGGGGTGGAAGGGGGACTTTCTTTTCACTAAATATCTATTTTTGTACCATAGACGTGTTTTTTAGAATAGGTTCATGTACCATAGAACCTATTTTTTAAAGTAATAGAAAATATCAAAACAGTAATGAAGAAAAACATATAATCTCACCACCAAAGATAACATTTTGGTGTGATTATTTTCCAGTAACTGTAATTTATTTATTATTATTTTATTTTTGCTTTGCAGGAGTTGTAAAAAGCCTTTTGCTTTTCCTATGTGTATGATTTTGTAGCAGTAGGTGTGTTAAGAGCATACCGTGGGCTGGGTGCTATGGCTCATGACTGTAGTAATCTAATCCCAGCACTTTGGGAGGCCAGGAGTTTGAGAGCAACCTGGGCAAGGTGGTGAAACCCTATGTCTACTAAAAATCCAAAAATTGGCCAGGTGTGGTGGTGTGCACCTGTAGTCCCAGCACCTGTGGGACAGGCGTTGGGCATGGGTGGGGAGGCTGACGCAGGAGGATCACCTAAGCCTTGGGTGGTCAAGGCTGCAGTTAGCTGTGATTGCGCCACTACACTCTAACCTGGGTGACAGAGTGAGACCCTGTCACACACACAAAAAAAGATCAAACCATGTATGCGTGTATGGTTTTGCATGTTCATCATTGCCTTTAATATTATATCATGAACAACTGGAATTATGTTGATTCTTATATTTCATTTGACATTATGTAGGCAGCACCTTTCCAGGAAGAAATGCTTTCATAGGCAACACAAACCATTACAAGTTTCCGACTCAAGCTCATTGAAGAAAGGATCTGGAGACTCTCAGGAGCCCTCTTTGTGAGGTGTAGCACCTGATAGGAGGAGAGAAATAGAGGTGACTCGACATTGTGTAGTAGAAGTCGCCAAGTGGTGGAGTAGAAGCAAGACATCAACAGTCACCCCGGAGGTTGGGTGTAAGAAACTCCCAAGACCCTGAGGGTGGGTGTCCGGGGAAGGGGAGGGAAAAGCAAGGGAAGGCAGGGGCCTCAGTGGGCTTAAACCAGAGCCAAGGCTACTGAGAACACACCCCAAGTTTTCTAGTTGTAACCCAAGGAATACATTTAACAGACTCTCTCTGACCACCTGTCATGACACTGCTGAATGAGGCACTAGGAATCAAAAATGAATAAGATACAGGCTCTTTCGATGGGCTCTTCTGGTAGAACTCACTAGTTGCAGTGAAAAAGCAGTGTGGTGAAGGCTCCATGAAAGGAGATGCTGTCATGAAGACTGAAGAGCCTTTGCTCCAAGGAGAGGACAGCAGCAAAGGGCAGGAACCCAATGATACCAATCAATATTTGAAACCTCCATCTCGCCCATCTCCAGAGTCTTCAGAAAGTGACTGGGAAACCTTGGATCCTAGTGTTTTAGAGGACCCCAACTTGAAAGAAAGGGAACAGCTGGGATCAGACCAGACAAACTTATTTCCAAAGGACTCTGTCCCCTCAGAGAGTCTTCCAATTACTGTACAACCTCAAGCCAATACAGGGCAGGTGGTCCTGACACGAGGGCTCATTTCCGGTTTGGAAGAGGACCAGTATGGCATGCCTCTGGCCATCTTCACAAAGGTTGGTTGAATCTGGTATGTGGAACCCACAGATGTGGAGCACCAGCTGTATTTATTGACCTTCCATGTGCCAGACACCTTACTGGATTCTGAATTCTTGCTGTCTGTGATCTTGCAGTGTACCATGAAGGGCAGATGCACCACCTTTCCGGTTACTAGAACAAAGTATTCTTTTTCCCGAATACTGTCTGGTATCCACGAAGTAAAAGTTTCTGTGGAAAAGAAAGATGGGTAGTGTTGGCTTAAACAATGTATTTATTCCTTTTCTATATTCTTCAATAAATTCTGAGTTTACTCAGAATTTGAAAAAAAAAAAAAAAAAAAAAACAAAGGTGCCAGGTACAGCTGCAAGGCTTGAGCGCCTGTGCATCCAAGAGGCTGGAGCCCCCTGATACCTGGAGAGCGAGGGTGTCTCTTTAATGTTCTGTACAGCGTGCTGTGGAAACGGCAATGGGTTGGGACGATGCTTCCATTTCTGGATATTTGATCTACACCTTGAAAAATGACGGTACCATGTGTCTTCGGGATTTCCTGAAAGCAGAGTTTGAGACAAATACTTGTTTGAAAACATGATTCTAGGGAGCAGAGAAGGGAACATTTTTTTTTTATTTAGTTGGTCATTAGTAAGGGCAAAGGATGCTAGATCCTGTGGATTCCTCTGTGGAGCTTATGACATGCATGTCAACCCATGGTCCTGAGAACACAGGATGAAGCATTTATCCCCAATCTCTTAGCTCAAGGGTGGCTCCACCAGTTATGCTTGTGTGAATAGATTCCCCAGGAAGCCCAGGCCCTAGAATGGGAAACAGAGGCACCGGTCAGCTGCGTGAGGTGCTGTAATGGGAACCTGGACAAGGCTATGTGAAGCCTGTGCAGATGGTCACCACACAGAGGCTGGATGAAGAGGGAGAGCCAAGGGAACTGGAAACAGCACACAGAGTGTTCCGTGGGCTGCGGAAATGCAGCGGGGCGAAGGCCCTGAGATGGGAGGGGCGTCTTAACGCCAGGTTTGCCCAAGCATTGCTGGAGGGTTGTGGTGCCTCTAGAGGCTGGGGCAGACTTGAGCCGGGAACACACTGTAGTGAGTCCTAAATCCAGGTTAGACTGTAGTGGAAAAGATGTCCCTGTGGTGGAAATGAGAATAAAACAGTCCCCACCTTGGGTGTGCCATGTAAGTGGTCTGGCGTAACAGAGTTCATGTTGGTTTCCTCTCTTGATGCACCAAGTGGAGGATTTCACCATTCCTAACAGACATCTTGAAGGGAAATGTCAGGGAGAGACAAAAAAAATTCAATTTATTTGGCTTTTCCCCAATTCTAGTTCTTTCTAGGGTACAAATGGTGCTCTTTTAAACTTTGCGACACATATTTAACTCAGGGCGTGGACTACGGTCAATGTTTAAAGGGGAACTAACATTTTACTCAATGTCTCGTAGGTACCAAGGACTGTGCTAAGTACTTTGCACATGTTCTTTCATTTAACAGTCCTGAGGATTCTGTGGCATGGGCAGTATTCTTTTCTTCATTCCTATGGGTAAGGAAAGCAGGATTCCGACACATTAAATAGTGCATCTGGGATCACACAACTAGTATGATGGACACAGAATTTAAACCCAGACCTCTCTGATTCCAAAGCCCAAATATCCTCTTTCCCCTCCCCATGTTGTTTGCTACATTCGCTTCCGAGGGCTGTGCAGCAAATTGCCACAAATTGAGTAGCTTAAGAAAACAAATTTATTTCACTGTTCTGGAGGCAAGAAGAGCAAAATCAAGGTGTCGGCAGGGCTGTGCTCCCTTTGAAACCCGTAGGGGGATTCCTTCCTTGCCTCTTCCCAGCTCTGGGGATGGCCACTGATCGTCGGCATTCGTTGCCTTGCAATTGCAGAGACTTCACTCTGTCTCCATCATCATATAGGCTTCTACCCTTGTTTATCAATGTCTCTGTTCTCCTTTCCTCTTCTTACAAGGATACCAGTCATATTGGATTTAGGAACCATCCTCCTATGGCCTCATCTTTTTTTTTTTTTTTTCCCAAGACGGAGTTTTGCTCTTGTTGCCCACAGTGGAGTATAATGGCATGATCTTGGTTCACTGCAAACTTCGCCACCCAGGTTCAGGTGATACTCCGCCTCAGCCTCTCCAGTAGCTGGGATTACAGGCGTGCACCACCACACCCAGCTAATTTTTGTATTTTTAGTAGAGACAGGGTTTCACCATGTTGATCAGGCTGGTCTCGAACTCCTGAGGTGATCCACCCACCCTAGCTTCCCAAAGTGCTGGGATTTACAGGCGTGAGCCACCATGCCCAGCCTGGCCTCATCTTAAGTAGTTATATTTGCAACAACCCTAATTTCCAAATAAGATAACATTATGAGGAACCGGGGGTTAGGACTTCAACATAACTATTTGGGAGATGCAATTCAAGCCGTAACCCTTGCTTCGTATACAGTTGATAAATGGATTAATAGGTGAATGAACAAATGAATGGGGCTACAGGATCTTCAGAAATAGGAGGTGTGGTCAACTAATAATTTCTCTCTCTGGTATAGACTCTAATTTACAAGCTTTCCATATCAATCATTTTCATTCATTCTCAGTGGGAGTTGCTGAAAAGTGAATTATTTCCACATTTATCTGGTGGAATAAGTTAGCCTTCCCCACGCTCTTTAGTTACACATTTTTAACCATACTCAAGATCATGTATCTAATGAACATCATGTATCTAATTGTTCATCTAATCTTTGCTGCAACCATGTGGAGTATGAAACAGTATTGTCCCCATTTCATGGATGGGGAAACTGAGGCGTAGACGATCATGTGCAAGCCCTGTTAATAAGTGACAAAACCAGGACTGCAGCCTGGAACTTTACCCCCACAGCATTTTTCTTCTCATCAAAAATTATTTTTTCATTGTACTTACAATATATGAGCATGTGTTCACCATAAAATTTTTTTACTAATACAGAATTAAATAAAGCAAAATGTCAGAGAGCCTTTTTGCCATCTCCAGCCCACTCCCAGAAATTTCTCCTTCCTGGATTGCTTTTCTCTACATTTATACCTATTTTTAGGGCTTGTTTTTTGTTGACCGAAAGGGGATCACACTCCTTGTGCTGTTCTGACACGGGCATTTTCCACTTAACAACACCCTGGAGATCTTTCATGTGTCAGCAAAGCTGGTCTTAACCCCGTGTGCACCAGTACGTCAGTGCGTCCAGGTTCTGCCTCTGCTGGTCAGGTGTCTGTTCTGACCTGTCAGCGCCCACGCTCCAGCAGGAGCTGCAAGTTTTTATTTTGTTTTTGTTTTGACATAGGGTCTTACTCTGTCACTGAGGTTAGAGGGCAGTGGCACAATTACGGCTCACTGCAGTCTCGGCCTCCTGTGCTCAGATGATTCTCCCACCTCAGCCTCCTGAGTAGCTGTGACTGCAGGCATGCACCACGATACCTGACTAATTTTTAAATGTTTTATATAGAGACGGGGTCTTGCTTTGTTGCCTAGGCTGGTCGTGAACTCCTGGGCTCAAGCGATCCTCCTTGCCTTGGCCTCCCAAGTGCTGGAGTTAAAGGTGTGAGCCACCGCACCTGGCTGGTTGCCGATTTTGAATTTCATCCTTCATGTCAATACCTACAGGTTTGTCTCACTTCATTTACATTGCTGTGTCATGTTCTAGAGCATGGAGCTATCATTTTTACGTAATCATCTACTGTTAGTGCAGATTTAGATTTTTCTGGTTTTTCAGTATTTTCGAGCAAGGTAGCCCTCAACATCCTACACCTGCCTCTCTGTGAACCTGTGTGAAAATGCGAAATACTCTCTCCATCACCGCCTATACAATAGAGACACCTGTGAGCTCTTCCTGTCCTACAGTAGGACCCTTGAAGAAGGCCCAGGTGTCTGGGCCTCAACACCCTGAGAATCTAAGTCACTGCAGGAACATTACCTAGGACAGTGGCTCACCGCACTAGTTGCCGTTAGGATCATCTGGGAAGATTCTGAAAAAACATCTATGCCTGTGTCTCATCTCCAGAAGGTCTGATTTAACTCAACCAAGGTTGGTTCCAGACATTAGGATATATACATATTTTTTTTTTGGAGAGATGGGGTCTCACTCCATCACCCAAGCTAGAGTGCAGTGGTAAAATTATAGCTCACTGCAGCTTTGAACTCCTGGGCTCAAGTGATCCTCCCACCTCAGCCTCATTAGTAGCTGGGACTGCAGATGTGTACCACCATACTCAGCTAATTTAAGTTAAAAATTTTTTGTAGAGCCAGGGTCTTGCTATGTTGCCCAGGCTGGCCTTGAACTCCTGGCTTCAAGCAATCTTCCTACCTTGGCCTCCAGATTAGCTGGGACTAGAGGTGCGTGGCACCACACCCACGATTTTTAAAAACTGCTATATGTACTTCAAATGCACACTTAAGGTTAAGAACCAATGCCAAAAGACCTCTAAAACTTTTAGGAAGTTCCCCCCAGAAGATTTGAAACCTGAAGAGGAAAAAATATTAACAAAAGAGAGGCAAGGAGAAAGGAAAAAGAAAAGAGGACAGAACTGTTTCCTTCTTCCCACAGATGCTGAGACCAGCCCAGCTCCAGCCCTCCGTGTGCCCCACAGGTTGGGCTGCGTCTTTCTCCAGGCACTTCATCCCCACCTGTGGCTCTCTTGCAAACCCATTCCCCCCCAAACAAGACCCCAGCTCTAAACTACTGGTTCCCAGCCTCAGAGGATAAGAACCCCTAACATCATGGTGTCTTTCAGGGCAGTGAAACTCTTCTGAATTAGATGGTAATCGTGGGTACAGGACGTTATGCATTAGGCAAAACCCGTAGGGCTGTGCAGCACAAAGGGTGAACCCTTAGGCAAACTGTGGACTTGAGTTGATAATAATGCATGGACACTGCTTTATCACGTGTAACAAATGCATCACACCAACGCAAGATGTTAATAATAGGGAAACTGAGGCAAGCGACTGGGAGTATATGGAAACTTTTTGTATTTTCTGCTCAATTGTTCAGTAAATGTAACATTGCTCTAAAAAATAAAATCTATTAATTTTTAAAAAGACCTTACACACAGATATGTCTTCCCTCTCTAACTCCTCTCCCCCTTCCCAGGAGAGAAGTTAATAACTCTTTGTATTCTTTGCTCAATTTTTCTGTAAATGTAACAAATAAAATCTATTAATTTTAAAAAAAGACCTTCTTACACACAGATATGTCTTCCCTCTCTATCTCCCTCCCCCTTCCCAGAAGAGAAGTTAAGATTTTAAGATATAAGCTCTTTTGATTGAGAAATTACAGAATGAGCAAGACTCTGTAAATGCCTAAAAACTTTTTAAAATAAATAAGTAAATCAAGAGTTCATTCATCCCCACGGCCTCAGCGCACATCGAAGACGGCATTGCTCCATGCACATTCAAGTCCTCTTTCTTCTTCAAGCTACACGCCGCCCCTGCCTTGCTTACAACTTCTCCCGGTCCTCCAAGGCCATCTAAGGGTTAAGGACCTCCGAGTGCGAATCCCTACAACTACGCTTCTCTTCGCCGCACATTTCCGGGCCCAAGAAGCCTTTTGCGGCAGAGGTTAATCTGATTAGAGCTGAGGTGCTAATAACTTAAATGAATGCCATTAAACACTACCTGATAAAATCTGCATTTAAACCTGGGCTCCCAAAGGGCCAGAGGCTGTAAGGTCAAGCATCTGGGTAGGGCAGGAGGAGGGAGGCTGTGGGGGAGGAGTCCTTTCCCAGGCCTTGGGCAGCCTCCTGCTGTCTATACAATAATCCCTTTCATTGGCACAGAATTTTGTAGTTTGTCACGATTTAATAAGGACTTGTGGAGGGCATCTAAGCCTCAGATGCAGTGCTCAGTGCTTTATACACATCATCTCATTTTATTTTCATAGCAACTCAATAAGGTACTCTTGGCTCCGTTTTGCAGAGGAGGCGCCTGAGGGTGAGGGAAGATGCTTGCCAGTATGCAATACAAGGGAAATCCAAACCTAGTTTAAATCCACTTCAATCCCTTCCCTTTCTAATCGACTTCTCCCTAACTATGTATTAGTGGGGGTTAGATGTGGTAGAGTTTCTGTCACTCCTGAGTGACAGCAGTGGGCGGGACCCTGGGATGCATGCAGCCTTCCCACTGGCGAACCCAACTTTCCTTCCCTCCTCACTTCCCTGCCAGTCCTCCCTCTCCTCCTGGCCCTGCATAGCTGAAGCTTCAACACAGCCTGGAGAGCACTCCATCTTTCCTGACCTGACTCTGCCTTCAAGCCAGCTTTGATATAGGCAGGTTTGGTCACAGATCTGTACATGGAGCCACAGCTGGCTCAGGTGTTGGAGCATCATGCTAAAGATACCAGGACCATTGGGTGTCCTTCACTATTTCCTGTGCACTCATAGAGTGCCTGAAGAAGTACTGCGGCTGGGACACCAGCTATGACCGAGATGCACTCCCTGCCCTCGGAGAGCCGCCAGTCCCACGGAGGAGTAAGAAACCCATGGAGGAGTAAGAAAGAGAGGTTAGGGCTGGGCGTGGTGGCTCATGCCTGTAATCCCAGCACTTTGGGAGGTTGAGGCAGGCGGATCACCTGAGGTCGGGAGTTCGAGACCAACATAGAGAAACCCTGCCTCTACTAAAAATACAAAATTAGCTGGGTGTGGTGGCGAGCACCTGTAATCCCAGCTACTCGGGAGTCTGAGGCAGGAGAATCGCTTGAACCAGGAAGCAAAGGTTGCAGTGAGCAGAGATCGCGCCACTGCCCTCCAGCCTGGATGACAGAGAGAGACTCTGTCTCAAAAAATAAAAATAAAAAAGAATCTGAAATCAACCCAAGTTCAAGTTCAAATCCTACTTTTATTATTTGCTAGCTGTGTGACTGGGGGACAGTTACTTGTTCTTTTCAATTCTCAGTTTCCTCACCTGAAAAATGGGGAGAGTAATATCTATCTTAAAGATTACTGCAAAGTTTAAAAATAGATCATATTTCTGTAGCACACAGATTGAGTACTGGTACTCAGTACTCAATAAGTAGTAACAACAATTTTTAATTTTTTGTTACTAAAAGCTGAGAAGGTCTAAAAAGTTTTATTACTTTGTGATTAATAGAAAGCATAATAACTTGAATTTGTAATGCTTTCTTTTTTAAAGTACTTTTACGTATGTTATCTTAGTCCTCATAGCAAATCTGAGAGTTGAGTATTATTTAGGGACATTTTCCTAGGAGCAATATTGTTCATCTCTCACATACGAAAATTGGCACTAGGTGATGTTTCGATCATGCTCCCCTTTGCTTTTGACTCATTAGTGGCTTTTTGTTGCTCTCAAGAAAATGCCCAGAGTCCCTAACATGACTGCCCAGTGCTGCACGGTGAGGCCCAGCCCTTTCCCAGTCCCATCCCATACCACCCTTGCCCTCCGATCTGCATCCTGCCTGCACTGGCCTTCCAGTGTCTGCTCCGAGCTGTGCTTGCTGTCCCCACCAGGCCTCTACCCAGGCTGACTGCTCCACTCCCTGCAGCCCTCTGCCCCAGCACCTGGCCAATTACCCCCACTCCTCCTTGGTACTCACTTCCCTCCCCTCACACCTCCATCTAGGTCAGGTTTCCATGTAAACACCGTATCAATTGGGAGTTACATTCATCTCCGAGCAATTAAGATTCCTTTCCCAATGGTGGCTTAACCAAAATGAGTAGGGACACCGGGCGGTGGTGGGGGAGTTCTTTTCTCTCGTGAAGCTGGCAGCCCAGAGGTAGGCACCACCCCGTGTCCTGTGTGGAGGCCTCCTCCTCAGGCTCACCTTCCTGGGGCATGATAGTGCAGGCCTGTAGTCCCAGCTACTGGGGAAGCTGAGGCCGGAGGATTGCTTGAGCTTAGGGAATCCAAGGCTGCAGTGAGCCATGTTTGTGCCACTGCACTCCAGCCTGCGTGACAGAGTGAGACCCCCATCTAAAAAAAAAAAAAAAAAAAAGAAAAGAAAGGAATTTTATTATAGCTTATTCCACTCACATGAGCTAAATAGATGCTGCTGCTATCTTCAGGGGAGGCTAAAGAAATGCAGCATTCTAACTGGGCCCATTTTTCTCCCTAATCAAATAGGGATCCAATGAAGAAAGAAGAGAGGGGGCTGGATGTTGGGGAAGCAACCAGTAGCATCTGCTGCATTGACTTTCATGGAGCTGTTCCCTCTCCTTCATCACACTTCCCCTAGTTCGCCGTCACACATTCCTTAGAGTCAATGTTCGTGTGTTCTATTAATATTTGCCTTCCCTCTGGACTGCAGACTCCATAACAGCAGAGCCTGGGTCTGGTTTTGTTCACTATTGAATTGCCAATACACATAGTCAGGTGTGTGCTAGGAATGAATGGACAGTTGAAGAGCAAGCATGAAGCTGTATGGAGGCACAGCTATGGAGCCAGCTATGGAGGCACAGCTATGGAGCCAGCTATGGAGCTAGCTATGGAGGCACAGCTATGGAGCTAGCTATGGAGGCACAGCTATGGAGCCAGCTATGGAGGCACAGCTATGGAGCCAGCTATGGAGGCACAGCTATGGAGGCACAGCTATGGAGCTAGCTATGGAGCCAGCTATGGAGCTAGCTATGGAGGCACAGCTATGGAGGCACAGCTATGGAGCTAGCTATGGATCTAGCCTCCCACTAGCTTATCCCATTTAAAGTCAGTCTGTAGTGATGAGGATAAGGTGATCGCCAAATTCCTACATATTCAGGGATCTGTAGACAAGTGAAGAGCAGCTACCAGTGAGTTAGGGCTTCCCTGGGAACTGCCTGCAGACACAGAGCTCTGGGTGGTGCAGACCGTTGTATGTTTAAGCAGGAGACTGACTCCTAACCGCTCAGTCCTGATGGGCTCAGTAGCTGCAGGCCCACTGTGTGGCACTGAGTACCTCAGCTAAGAGGCCATGGCTTCCTGACCTTGTTAACATCATTAACACCCAAGGCATGACCTGAAAGCAGCAAGTTCATTCCCCAGTGAGGAACTGGCATACTGGAATCAATAGTAGAAAAAGTCCAACTAGTAAGTGTCCAAAACCACACCTTTCAGGAACATCAACCATAGACAGTGAGTCACAGAATGTTTGCCTCATGAGAATCATAGCAATGATCTTGCCAACCCCTTCAGCTTCCATCCCAGGACACTGAGACTGGGAAGACGAGGGGCTTCCCCCGAGGCACATAGTAAGTCACGGACAGAAGGAGGCGTGGAAGCCAGGGCTCCACTCTTCATACTAAACCACTCAAATCTGAGCGAACCTGAGAGCAGAGAGCAGAGGGCCCAGGGTGAGACCTGGGAGTCCTTTCTCACTTCTCTCCTCTCCTCTCTCTGTTCAGCCACAGAGCAGCTTTTCCAAGCAGTCAGTACCCACTGAATTGGAAGCAGTGGCTCCATGGCTCCTGCTCTCAGGAAATTTAGATTATTAGAGGGCACTGGATGCATAGCTGAAACACATGACCCCTCAATGGAGGTGCTAACAGAAGCTTTGCCCCAAGAGGACAACCAGGTGCCTCCTCCATCCTGCGCCTTGGCCTCGCCGTCCCCAGATGCAGCGGAGGCCTGTATGGTGTGAATCAAATGATTGCTGTTTAGTCTGCATCTAGGTCAGTGTTTTCATCCAAAATTACAAGAGTCGGTTCCTGACATTACTCTTTACTTACTCATATTATTGCTATTGTTCAATATATGTTTCTTATACATCAGTATTTGTTGATCGACTGCCTAAATGAACTAATTAACAGCACATACACAAGAACAACCGGTTGAGAAATGTGTTGCAAAAAACTTCAATCAAGATTGCCTTAATTGTCATTCATTTAGTATGTGCTATGTCCCAGGTCCATTACATACACTATTTTGAATCTTTACAACAAATATGCAAAGAAGATATTTAAAAAGAAGATCATTTGCCTAAAGGCATACAGCTTTTTAAGCAGTGGAGGCGGGGTCTGAACTCAGTCCTGGCTGATGCCAACCACTGTTCTTCCACCACCGTGCTTACCTTTTTACTTTTCAAGATGTGTTTGTCCACACAAACGTAGGTCAGCTCTGTCCTTTCCACCACAGGTGTCAAATGAAATCAACATTTTTGCCATCAGCCTAGCTTACAGGTTCCCATTTTTTGGACCAATGGGCAAGCAATTATTTGCAAGGATATAGAACACTCAGTAGGACTAGTAGGAGAGCAACTATTTGCGAGAATATAGAACACTGAGTAGGGGTGGGGGTAGGGTGTGAGAAGGATCCTCCCTTTTGCAGTTAGACAGGAAGCAGGCAGTGGGCACTCAGTATATTTTTACCAGGAAACTATCCTTAGAGTGATAGAACCGCTTAAAAGAAACAGGCCAAGATAAAAGGGATTTCACATCCCCTCTGCAAATGATGTTCTCTTAGCACTCCCTAACACAGTGAACAGAGGCCAGTCTTTCCCTCATTCATGTAACAGACTGTTCAGGCCTTGCCTCTCTGGCGAAGGGGGTCCTGCAAGGTTGAATCTCCTATGAGGACTCTCATGCCACTTTATACTCCCTGAATCACTGGAGGGGACACAGATTGGCGCTAGCGTGGAACAAAGGATGCACAGAAGAGGAGAAGGTGAGGAAAGAGGGGGGAGGGGTGTAAGATTCCATCCATCAGCCTCTGTCGTTTCTGACTCTGGGTTGTTTACAAAATCCTCACCCTAGTATGCCCTGGGCGGCCTCAGATAGCCCCTGCTCCTTCCTTTAAGGAGGCATTGCTTTTGTTACAGCAAAATCCGAACACCTTAACTTGCCACCGGCCAGGACACACCCAAAAGTTGGCCTGGGGAAGATGGGACGACCTGGCCGGTGAATCAACACCT
The DNA here is from genome assembly GCF_009761245.1 of Sapajus apella. NCBI lineage: Eukaryota > Metazoa > Chordata > Mammalia > Primates > Cebidae > Sapajus > Sapajus apella. The sequence goes on from NW_022437026.1 coordinate 5,482,415, forward strand.
ACCAAGTATGGATGATGCTTTCTCCTGAATCTCTCAAAGACCTTCTCCCCATTCCCTCTGCCCACGCCACACCATTTATGTGAGTGAATCTGTCATAAGCACGGGGTGGGGGAAATGTGGGGGCTGGGCGCCTCCTGAGGTAAATGCCATCAGTTCTAAACAGGAAGGGGGAAGGACTGTGGCAGGCAAGCCATGCAGCCTCTAAGTCACTTCACAGTGATCTGCATATCCCAGCAAAGCCTAGGGCCCCATTGGGGAATCTTTTTGGGAAAAGGGCCCTCCTGTCACCCCGTGTGCTCACTCACGAGTGAGGGCAGATGCCGACAGCCTCACTGGACAGCAACCAAGATGGAGAGGCAAGCAGTGCAGCATGGTACCCCCCCGTAAATTTCACCTCTGCACGCCAAGGTTCCAGGGCACACGTAAACCATCTGGCCAGCTCTGAGACACCATCTCACCTGTTCTGTGGATGAATGCAAGTCCCACTCTCCTCTGTCCTCAGCACTGGCCTCTAGTCCATTCACCATCCCCATTCTACCTCTCACAAAATAAGTGTGTGCTCAGGGAATGCAATTGCATTGAAGGAACCTTGAAGAAAGGGGCTGAAGGTTGATCCATTGCCTACCTACACCAAGAAAAACAAACTCTTAAATATTACAAAGTCTGTGACTCCTGATTAGGGATGTAAATGCATCTCTATTGACCAGGATTATGAATCAATGTTTAAAAAATTAGATCAGCTGTGCACAGTGGCTCACACCTGTAATCCCAGCACTTTGGGAGGCCAAGGCGGGTGGATCACCTGAGTCAGGAGTTCAAGACCAGCCTGAACAACATGGAGAAACCCTGTCTCTATTAAAAATACAAAATTAGCTGGGCATGGTGGTGTATGTCGGTGATCCCAGCTACTTGGGAGGCTGAGGCAGGAGAATTGCTTGAACCCAGGAGGCAGAGGTTATGGTGAGCCGAGATAGCATCACTACACACCAGCCTGGGCAATGAGAGCGAAACGCTCTCAAAAAAAAGAAATTAGATCATTTGGCAGATGTATATTTAGAGGCACTGTGTTGTAGACCCTTTTGCACAGTGTGACCCCATCTCCTCTATCCATCTTGACCCTGTGTGGCTATGGGTGTGGGTTGCCGGGAGCTCCTGGTGAAGGCGGTCCTGCCTCTCCCCAGCATGTCCACATACCAACTGAGCTGCAGTGGATGGGGTTCAGTCAAACATCTCTCATGGATTTACTTTTTGCAGGAGTTTGAGCTGGGAGATCCCAAGAACTATTTGCTTCCAACATGTTCTCTCTTGATTTTTACATCTTTCTGCATTTCAAGAGTAATGTAACTCACGGGAGGCCTGATTCACTGAAAATAGCTCAGTGAAGTCTGGTTTGTGAGAGCCATTTGATGCCTAGGAGGCCTTTCTTTCCTGGTCTTCTGAACCCATGTACTCCAAACCTCAGCTCTGGCTGGAAGTTGGAGAGGCAGAACCCAAAGCAATAGCAGGGAGGGAAGCCCAGACACCATGCAGAAGTATGTTTAGTCCTCTGCAATCACCTGTGATTCTTATCCCCATTTAGCAGATGAGAGCATCAATGCTCAGACAGGAGCAGCACCTGCCTTACAGTTTGTAAGTAAGAGATCTGCCACCGCACTACCCCACACCCTGGGGAGCAAACTGCTCAGCCCCAAGATGCCAGCCCAGGCTCTGCTTCACTTAGTGGTTCTTTTGAGCTTCCTCCTTTGGAAGCCCTACCCTAGCAGGAATCCAGAAGGGTCCACTCACAGTTACCCTACAAATCAGTTCTGGTTCAGACTCTACTATTGGCTTTGAAAGCTTGTGATGTCCTTAAACACTGGTCCTGGCGGCTTGGGGAGTAAGTGGTGAAGGGATGCAGTGTATAATACTGCCATGACCCTTCCAAGGAGCCTCAGAGGTCTCCCACCCTGGGGCCACAACCTGCCAGGCGTCAGGGTCCCAGGTTGTCAGGTCTCCTTCCCACTCTGACAACCTGCGAGGTAAGGTGATACAGGTATGTTGGTACCAGAGGCGATGCTGTTCCAGATTGCATCTGAAGGCAGAATCAGAGGTCAGGGACTACAATTACAGCCAGAAGATTTAGATTAGAGAGAAGGGCTTCCTGACAAGTTGCTAAACTCAGCGGGTAATTAGGGAGAGTTTACGGAAACGCTTTCCCAGGAAATATAATCCCATCACCCTACTTAGAAGGAAGAGTCTCCCTAAGAAGACAAACCAGAAAGTTTCAGGCTTTTTAGCCTAGAAAGACTACAGATGTGAGTCTTGTGAAATGAAGCGGGGTTGATGGGGAGTTCTAGCAGGCGAAATCAAACCTGACCTGCCTCCTTTGCAGACTTGCCAGGATCAAAGGAGATAACATCTCTGCAAGCATTTGTCAGCTGTTTGGTGCCAAGGCAAGGATAAGGGATTTTTATTGTGTACAGGAGCTGGGGTCTCTCCCTTGAGGCTTTAAGGAGTAAATAAATGCAGTGTTGCTTTACACAGAGGGCAGCAAACTACCCAGCTGAGAGCAGTGTAGACTGATGAGTGCAACAGGCTCCAATCAAAACTTTAAGACAATTCACAAATATCAGGGGCTTCCAAGTTAAAATCAAGGCCCGCCACCGTGGCTGAACGCAACTAAAACTTGTCCTCATCATCTCCATTAACATCCAACACTCTTTGTATACGCATTTTGCACATTTTCCCATCTGATCCTCATCACACTTCTAGGGAGCAGCTCAGGGAGGTATAATCCCATTCTACCAGTGAGGAAGTTGAGGTTCAAAATTGGGTTGTGTGAATTGCCCAAGGTCACATAACCAGCCAGTGGTACCACTGCCTTAACTTCAGGTGGAGGTCAATGCCCTTTCCACGCTAACGTTGCCCACTCTTGTGATCAATTTCTTCATTCATCCACGTGTTCATTAACTCAACAGATATTTACTAAGCATCTTTAAAAAAAAGAAACAGCAAACTGGAACATATTTTCTTTCCAAGCTCATTGTGAAATTGGGATGCATTCCATGAAATAGTTGTATCGTTTTTTTCCTTTGCTCTAAAAACACTTAATCTCATCTCGTTGTCTGTGACCCTTCTTAACAATAGCTGACAAGGTCTTAACAATTTGCCCCATCCCTGTGACCTCATCCTCTGCCGCTTCCCACCTCGTTCTCTAGATCCTGGGTACACTGACCTTTCAAGTCTTCAGTGACACCAACTAGGCTGCTTTCTGCCTCTGAGCCTTTGTACATGCTATTTCCCCCATGCATACACGTCTGCACCGCTCTCATAATTCGGGTCTGAGCTCCCATGTCATGTTTCCCAGAAAGGATTTTCCTGACCTGCCTCATCACACACAGGCCCTCCCCATCACAGTACCTTTTATTTTCTTGATGGCATTTATTACTTTCTACAATTTTCTTATTTATATTGACTTGTGTGCTATCTGTCTCCCCTTGCCCCCAGCCTCAAATTCCAGAAAAGCAGGGGTCTTGTCTGTCTTGCTTGCTGCAGCAGGTACCTGCCCTATGCTTAACATATAATAAGCACTCAATAAATATTTATTAAATAAAATCATGAACTATTGGTCAAAAGTATTTATTACATTACACTTGATTGCACAGTACAGCCATTGTTATAAGCTATAGATGAAAAAAACTTCTTAGGTTACACTGAAATCTAATTGCAAGGAAACTGTGTCTGTAGCTGTAGTCAGGTTCACACAGAGTATACCCTGGATCAGAATGAATACTATTCCCTTCATTCTGTGTTTTGTTTGTTTGTTTACATATGGCTTCAATTTATGGAACCTCCAGTCCTTAATAAATGTTGAATATGAGAAAGTTTCAGTAAGTTGTGGCCAGTGGACAGCAGTCCACTTAGGAGTCACTGTGAAGTTAAAAATACTGACAGGTCACAGAGGGGGCTGGGTACCCAGCCAAAGCTAAGACTTGCCCTGTCCCTGAACTTACAACTAAACCTGCCAAAAATAAAGCTAGTTTTAGCCCCTTTCATCAGCTCTTTTCTTCATGGCCGGCAGCTTTTCCTCGGTTACTTCTCCTTTCTTCCCAGGTGTCCCTGCAGACTAAGGGAGAACCCACGCTAAGGAATAAAGCCACGGAGGGATTCCAGGCAGGCACCAGCACCTGCTTAGACGGCTCTGCCCTGCTCCTTCTTGCACCAACTCCTAAGTGTCTTGAAAAAGAAAGATTCAGGGTCATGGAGACCCTGAATTTAAGGAGTTGATAACAATAAAGTGTCACCTGGCCTGAAGATACATCTGGAGGGACCTTCAAGGTACATGGCTGGGTCTTCCTTGCAGCCACCACTCTGCATAAAATTTCCACTGGCAGGTGTATCTTACAGGCATTTGGCTGCAGAACTCTTAACTCGCCTCTTGTCCCAGTGATATGGACTGTAATCGCCGACAATGCGTGTGGGTTTCAGGAACTCTGAGGAAAATAATCACGCATTTACAAGGCACCAGCTTTGTAGTTACAGCTGGGGGCAGGACTAGCACCTGCTTCCTTGCTGTGGTTTGAGCTATGTGATATTAAGATGACTCAAGGAACACTGTAACAAACACATTTCTATTTATTGAAGAGTGCTTTATGTAACGCCCGCAACTATCCTCTGAAATAGACATTGCTATGCCCATTTTTCAGCTGAGAAGAAAACTAAAGCTCATGGAGGTAAATGAATTTGCCCAAGTTCACATGGCTTGTAATGGTGGCGCCGGGATTCCTTCTGACTCCGAAGGTCTTGATCTTTCCTTTAGTTTCTGTCTTCACATTTGCAGGTCATAGTAACCGATTGTAGAATGAGCTCATAATTCCCAATAAAATGTATGCGATTACATTTTTAATTTCCTGAGTGAGAAGTAAGTGTTAAAACTATGTTTTGAGTCACTTACTTGAGTTGATCAAGTGAGAACATGATATTCATTTCTTTTTTTTTTTTGAGACAGAGTCTCGCTCTGTTGCCAGGCGCCAGGCTGGAGTGCAGTGGCACGATCTCAGCTCACTGCAACCTCCGCCTCCCGGGTTCAAGCAATTCTCCTGCCTCAGCCTCCCAAGTAGCTGGGGCTACAGGCGCACACCATCATGCCCAGCTAATTTTTGGATTTTTTAGCAGAGACGGGGTTTCACCATGTTGGCCAGGCTGGTCTTGAACTCCTGACCCCAGGTGATCAGCCTGCCTTGGCCTCCCAAAGTGCTGGGATTACAGGCATGAGCCACTGCGCCCAGCAATATTCACTTCTTAAATATTGACTGAGCGGATACTCAGTGCCAGATGCTATCATTTGAGGACACAGGGAAAATTGTTTATGACCGGAAGAGCCCAACAGCTCTGTCTTCAAAGAGCTTACGTTCTAGTCAGGGAAGACAGAGGATAAACAAATAAGGGAAACCTACACTATGCCAGGGAGTGGAGAGTATTGTGGTATCAAACAAAGCAGAGGGCAGAATTGGGAATGCCAGGAGTGGGGTTTGCAGTTTTAAATAGCCCGTTCAGGGGAGGCCTTGCTGAAAAGAAGGGATTTGAACAAAGAGCTGACAAAGGTGGGGAACACAGCATGGGACTCTCTGGGGAAGCCTCATTCCAACAGCTGGAGAGCACGGACAAAGGCTCTGAGCTGGAGCGCCCCACTTTGCTCAGTTACTTACAAAGATAGATTAATATGAAAAATGTCAGCCTGATAAGTTGCTTGGTATTTCAAATGCAAAAAAAAGAGGGGGAAATCTTAAGATGAATCCCTGAGATGGAATCAGGAAGAGTGGCTGCTACGGGAGAGGGGGGGTTATGGCTGAGGGGTAAGGGAGCTGGACAGTGCTGGGGAGGTTTCACATCTTGATTGGGGTGGAGGTTAGAGGCTTATTGTCACCTGCTGCCTACTGAAGACTGTGCACTTTACTGTGTGAAATATATCTCAGGGTTTTTTGTTTCGTTTTGTTTTTTGAAATGGAGTCTGACTTTGTCTCCCAGGCTAGAGTATAGTGGCATGATCTCAGCTCACTGCAACCTCTGCCTCTGGATTCAAGCGATTATCCCACTTCAGCCTCCCGAGTAGCTGGGGTTATAGGCCCCTACTACCACACCTGGCTAATTTTTGTATTTTTAGTAGAGACAAGGTTTCACCATGTTGGCCAGGCTAGTCTCAAACTCCTGACCTCAGGCCTCAGCCTCAGCCTCCCAAAGTGCTGGGATTACAAGTGTGAGCCACAACACCCAGCCCATTATCTCAGTTTTTCAAAATGAATGAAAGAGGCCTTAGATTTCCACCTTCGATATTCTGAAGTTGCATATTCACATGCTGTATAATATCAGAATTTTTAGTGTACATTTCATGGTTTCTTCTTTGCTGCTCAGGCCCATGAGATTCACTGAGAAAAATGCAAGCTTAAAAAGAACAGGGTTTGGCTGGGCGCGGTGGCTCAAGCCTGTAATCCCAGCACTGTGGGAGGCCGAGGCGGGTGGATCACGAGGTCAAGAGATCGAGACCATCCTGGTCAACATGGTGAAACCCCGTCTCTACTACAAATACAAAAAATTAGCTGGGCATGGTGGCGCGTGCCTGTAATCCCAGCTACTCAGGAGGCTGAGGCAGGAGAATTGCCTGAACCCGGGAGGCGGAGGTTGCGGTGAGCCGAGATCGCGCCATTGCACTCCAGCCTGGGTAACAAGAGCAAAACTCCGTCCCAAAAAAAAAAAAAAAAAAAAAAAAAGAACAGGGTTCAAGTGTTTGCTCTGGGATCTTGAAAGAGTTGACCATCCTTCCTGGATCTGAGTTTCTAAACTATAAAGTAGGTCTGGTAATGATGGTATCCACCTTGCAGAGCTATTGGGAGTCCAAAACAAGATCATGTCTGGGAAAGTTCTCATTTAGCTGCAAGACCACAGAAATCTTAGTTCATGTTATAATTATAGGTGTATCCAGTGTTTTACTGGAGTGCCTGCAGGTCACCACTGAGACAGCTCCCACCTGTGCTCTGTCCGTCGCCTCTTGTCTCCTGCCGGTCACCGTCTGCTAGGCACTGGGCACTGCCACACACGGCAGGTGACTCAGCCAAATGATGTTCTATGGTGGGGGGCAAAATGACTCCCGTTCCTTTTGGGTAATGCTCTGCCCCTCAAACTGAGGTCATTATACTCTAAAATCTCAGGCGGTGACTCAATCAACAGCCCTTTCTGTACCACCCCCTCAACCCTGCAAGACTCAGACCTGAGTGCAGGGGAAGCTGGACCGGGAGAGCCATGTGACTGGTGGGAGAGGCGAGGCTGTGTGGTGCTGAGACATCCACCCCTCCCACTGGTGACTGAGCCTTGTCAATAGATCACACTTGTCCTCCTGTTCCTTTAGGAGGAGATTTCCCAGCTATTGGCCACTCGCATGGAGACAATTAAGGGGCGGGCCAAATTGTGGGGGGCGGGCAGGGAGGCGCATCATCAACAGGGGATTTGAAACTTAGTGAAACTCGAGTTGGTCTGACTTGTATTATCACCATGCACTGGAAGTTCTAAAGAAAGTCAGGCCGGGCGTGGTGGCTCATGCCTGTAATCCCAGCACTTTGGGAGGCCGAGGCGGGTGGATCACGAGGTCAAGGGATCGAGACCATCCTGGTCAACATGGTGAAACCCCGTCTCTACTAAAAATACAAAAATTCAGCTGGGCATGGTGGTGCGTGCCTGTAATCCCAGCTACTCAGGAGGCTGACGCAGGAGAATTGCCCGAATCCAGGAGGCGGAGGTTACAGTGAGCCGAGATCGCGCCATTGCACTCCAGCCTGGGTAACAAGAGCGAAACTCTGTCTCAAAAAAAAAAAAAAAGAAAGTCAGTGATACAATACTGACCCTCTCAAGACTTAGACCTCTTAGTCTAAGTCCCACGTAGTTGCTGTGATTACTGTGTATTGACTTTAATTACATATAGATATACAATTATATCTGTAAAATATTGAATGATGTAGATGATGACCTTTTCATTGCTTACTTTTAATAAGCATTGTGTTCTCTACGGAAGGTAATTTGGAGAACTCCCAATTATATAGTGCTCTTCTGAGCTACTCACCCCAGTCCCCAAGGACTTAGCTAAAGGCCTCTGTTTCCAGAGCTATTCCTAATGGCATAATGATTTGGAATGGTTAGAGCTTTCTTCCAGGTATAGTCTGCCCCTGTGGTATCACATATTCTTGTGTTTAAACAGTTCGCTTGAAAAAAAATAAGCATAGTGATTATATTAATAAAGGCAAAGAAACAGAGTGTGAGTTACTTCAATTCTGCCAACCTATGTGAGAACTTAGAGTTTCATCTGCGTTTAAAGTTGAAAACAGTGAGATAGAGTGTGAACTACAAGGTATAATGTTCTGTTTGGTATCAGTTCATTTGAGTTCAAGCATAAAACGTTTTACAAACTATGGATGATATCTCTAATATTGCTATTTATTTAAAAATAAAAAAACAAATCAAGAAAATGATGATAATTACGTGACAAACGAATCAAGAAAATAATTATTACTACATGGCTATTCTGGAAAATAGTTTCAAGGTTCAGAGGGAGGAGGTATCACATATGAACAATTCCAGGTTCAGAAGCGCTAGGCACAGCAAAGACTGTGTGTACCACTTAACCAGATGTACTGAATGCTGGTGATGGACATGTTTGACTCTCAAGCTGTATGTCCTGCAGTGTTGTTATTGCTGCCCTTCTAGAATGGTTTCAGATACAGCCCCATCAGGAAGCAAGGGGATGATGTAGATGGCCTAGGAGCTCTCTGCTGTTACCACTCATTCATTCAAAAAGCACTTATTGGGCAGGCTTAGTGCACATTGGCACGGCAGAGCTCTGCACTTGACACTGGAGGTAATAGGGCTAAGGAGGCTAAGGCCTCCCTACATGAACCCAAACTGAGAAAACTAGCACCAGATGAAGGTTAAGTATCTTGCTGTTTGGTTGGGCAGAGTGGCTCACTCCTGTAATCCCAGCACTTTAGGAGGGCAAAGTGGGCAGATCACCTGAGGACAGGAGTTCAAGACTACCCTGGCCAACATGGTGAAACCACGTCTCCACTAAAAATACAAAAATTAGCCGGCATAGTGGTGCATGCCTGTAATCCCAGCTACTTGGGAGCTGAGGCAGGAGAGTGGTTTGAACCCAGGAGGCCGAGGTTGCAGTGAGCAGAGATCTTGCCACTGCACTCCAGCCTGGACTCCAACAGAGTCCATCTCAGCAAAAAACAAAAACAAAACAACAAAAAAAACTTGCTGTTTAAAAGGCTACAATTATAGTATCATTTCCAAAGCGCACCTATTAAAAAGGGGGGTTTATAGGGAGGAAATGCACACTTGTAATGTAATAGTTGATAAACAGAAAACCCATTTATGTTATTATACAGTTAGAAGATGAGTCCTAACCTGCTGTGGAGACACTAGTAATTGAAGGGAAACTCGTCTGTAATGGATAACAACACATGCCCCAACATCACCAGAGCATTTAGAGGCCTCTTGAGGTGTCTCTGGAACATGTAAAGTGCATCTTCCTGATTTATTTAATAAAAGCAATCCTTGCTCATTATTCCTCTTATTATCATTGGTAATAATAGTGACAGGGTGTTTGAACATGTTAGTTTAGCTCTGGGATTGGCCAGGAGGAGAGGTTTATATTCTACTGTTTATTACTCATCTAATAGTGAAGACCTGTGAACCAACTGGTATGAGTATGGGAAGCTGGGGGAGTAAAGACGCTGCAGGAAGGCCACAGAGAGGGTGGTCGATGTGACATGTCATCGGTGGCAAAAACCATCAGACACTGGTAACCCACTCCCTCTCCGTAAAAGCACAGATGCGGATGTCCTCCCTGGTATGAAAACAGTAACCAGCCATTTCACAACTTGCTGGGCTCTCCAGATGGCTTTCTCACCTGTAAAAGGTCTTGTGGCTCCTTTGTCAACACTGGTACAGCCCTTTTTGTCCTGGACTCAAAGGAGCTGAAGATCAACCAGGAATACCAGGAAAAGCAAGCTCTAGCGTTGACCCGAGTTTGCAGCTCTTTTACTGGCTATAGGTGAGACTTTCAAGAAGTTTCTCAAGTCAGGAGCCCTGTTTTCCTCAGCTGTATAGCGTACACCATAATACCAAGCATCTGGCACACGATGAGAACTTGATGCAAAGCTGTGATAAAACACTGCGGATCCGCCATGATACACAAATACACTGTTGTACTACTGTGTCCAGCTACATCTTCTGTCACCCCCATTTTCATTACGGTCCCATCCAAGTGGGGACTGTTGCTGTCACTGCTCCTCCTTGTTACTCAATGTCCTGAGAAATTCTTCTTTCCACATGCTAGTAATAGAATAAGAAAAATGGATTAGAAATGTTTATTTCTTCCCACGGTACTGAAATATCAGTCTAATTAAAAAATGACTTCGCTGGTGTTTAATAACTGCACTAAGGGCAAAGTGTAATTATTCGCATGCTTTAGATGGAGAAACAGAGGCTGGAAACGTTAAGGAAATTGCTCGAAATTATATAATAAGCCAGAATTTTTATTCAGGGAGTTCTGGATGTTTTTTTTCCTTTTAGAGATGTTTTCCGCTGTTATCAAGATGGTGAACAAGAAAATCCTTTCATCAGCATGAATAAAATAAATTGGAACCAATATTGATAAGCAGAATTCTTTACAGTTTTACAAAGCACTTTTACAAAACAAAGTATCTAACTTCATTGCAAGATTACCGGGATTACTAAATAGTACTACTATATATGACCATTTTATAAAAGAGGAAATGGAAATTCTGAAACATTACTTGACCTGTCCAAAGTCACAATACTCAGATAAGTAGAGCCCAGACCACTGTTGCTCCAAACACACATCCTACCGTTATATTTCCTAGACATGTAAAGTGAAAATGGTATGGGTACATTCCTCATCCCTATGTTGCTCACCATCTGCCTCCTGCGTCTTTTCTCTCAGTCCCTGTAGCTCCTAGTCATCAAACTGCTTGCTCCGCTATTAAGACTTCCTTGATTAATACCTTCCTTTCTGACCCCAAGGCATCCTGATTCTTTTAACCTTATCTGTGTAGTCCGAACATTCCACGAATATTGGATGTGAGTCATGTATATGCAGAATTCCATTTTATCATCTGATTTAAAAACCCAATTCCTCATGAAGGATAATCAAAGATTTCCGGGTCCTGAAGCTTATGCAATTTGGGGAGCCCTTTGCAGAAAAAAAAAAAATTAGGTACAGAGCTTTGAAAGAAGCCCATCTATGTGAGGGGTCGGTACTAACACTGAAGCTTCAGAGTAGAAGCCCTGAAGCCATGAATTCACCTCTGTCCCCATGGAAGATTCAACTCCAGTCTGGTTCTTCTTCAGCGAATCTACTTGGGGCCAATACTGAGCTGTCCATCTTGCAGGTTTAACTCACCTAACTCTCACAGCAACACAGACAAGAAGGTGTAATTGCCTGTATTTATTATTATCATTTTTTTATTCAGAGTTTTGCTCTTATTACCAAGGCTGGCGTGCAATGGTGCTATCTCAGCTCACTACAACCTCCACCTCCCCGGTCCAAGTGATTCTCCTGCCTCAGTCTCCCGAGTAGCTAGGATTACAGGCACCTGCCACCATGCCCGGCTAATTTTTGTATTTTTAGTGGAGACAGGGTTTTACCATGTTGGTCAGGCTGGTCTCGAACGCCTGACTTCAGGTGATCTGCCCGCCTTGGCCTCCCAAAGTGCTGGGATTACAGGCATGAGCCACCACGGCCAGCTGATTGTCTTTATGTTATAATTTGGCTACTCTCTAGTTCATTGTTTTCAACTCAAGTTTCAGTTTGTTGAGCCAAGGAATCTTGCTTTTAATTTCTTGTAGGACCTCTCTTGATCCCAACAAAATCTTGAGTTCATAAATGTTTTATGAATGAATGTATATTTGAACAAATGAATGAATAAAGGAACATGTTCAATGGCTACTTGTTGAATTTATAGCAGAAAATGTAATTGTTATAATAATTGCTACTTTTTGAGTGCCTATTAAGAGCCAGTCACTCCCCATATATTATCTCTAATTCTCACAGTCACCCTGTGGACTGGGTATTATTATCTCTAATTTATAGTCAAGGAAACTGAGGCTCTTTGCAGTTAAATCATTTGCCCAAGGTCAAACAGTTAGTAAGTGGCAGAGCCGGATCCGATTACCTACAAAGCCTAAGTTATTTCCATCTCACACCGTACCTCAGAAGCGACACTCCAAATACTGTGGTCAGGGGAACTGCGTCCTGCCTGGCGCTGTACCTGCTCACAATTATGCCTCGCCTGTACATGGAGGTAGGTGAGGTGAGGCGCCTTCCTGCTTCACCAGGCTCTTTCTTCTCCTACCCCGTGTGCTCCCACAGTATCTTGGATGTGCTCTGCATGTGTAACATACTTGTCACATGGAAATGAATGGTGGGCAAATTCCCTTAGTGGGTCTACAGGAGGAAGTGGAATTAAATAGAAGTTGCGTTGGCAAACAGAGAATGCATGCCAAGGAGACCAGGGTGTTGTGACAAACAACTACCTGGGCCCAAGCAGAGGGGTGGAGGCAAATAAGAGCCTCTGGGGCTTTTTACTTTCTGCCCCAGACAGACCAGAAGAAAGATGCCCTTTGTGGTCTCTTTGGACCAACAAGACTCTGTGATCATAGAGGAATGTGAGCATGAATGCCAGATTCCCACCAAGTGCTGGTAATGATGAAGTGTCTCTTGGGCAATTTTTATATGGTGAAAATGTGATGGTGCTTTTAAGAGGTTTCAAGAGCCGTAGGCAAAAAGATGCTCTGATAACAGTGGAATGGGATGTTCAAAGGCTCTCACCTCCATTATCTCATTGAACTCTCGCCAGTCCTTTAGGATAAGAGGGAGGCAGTCAAAGTCATTCCCGTCTTACAGAGGGGAGATTGAAAGCCCAAGGTCTTAGAGACCAGAAGTTCACCACGTTTATTCTATATTTTGTTTAGTAACTGATTATCCTTAATGCAGGCAGTTTCTAGAAGACGGGACAACTTAGAATATTTCCTTCCTTTGCATTAGAATTCAATCTAGCGGCTGGGCGCGGTGGCTCAAGCCCGTAATCCCAGCACTTTGGGAGGCCGAGGCGGGTGGATCACGAGGTCAACAGATCGAGACCATCCTGGTCAACATGGTGAAACCCCGTCTCTACTAAAAATACAAAAAATCAGCTGGGCATGGTGGTGCGTGCCTGTAATCCCAGCTACTCAGGAGGCTGAGGCAGGAGAATTGCCTGAACCCAGGAGGCGGAGGTTGCGGTGAGCTGAGATCGCGCCATTGCACTCCAGCCTGGGTAACATGAGTGAAACTCCGTCTCAAAAAAAAAGAGAAAAGAATTCAATCTAGCATCACAGAGAATTTAGTATTTAAAAAACGCTGTTTGCTGTTGGGAAGAAGGCTATGGTGGAGATGGTGGTGGTACTGGCAGTGATGACCATACCAGTACCAGAGACCTGAATTCATTCAGGAATAACAGCACAAAGAACAGTTGTGTCCAAGTCCTTGAGCACTGAGGCCCAAAGACCTTGCAGAATCCCCCCAATTTGGTGACAAATCACTCCTAACATGAGCTACCAAAAAAGGGGAGCAGGGAGATTGGAATAACCAGCTCTTTAGTGGAGAATCCGGGTCCGTAGTCTATGGTTCTGGGTTCCAGATGATTTGCTGAGCTAGCCTGTCAATAACTGATTCCAGCAGGGATGTCTGGCTTGGGCTGGGGGCACTGGCAGATAAGGACATGCTCTGCTCAGATACCACTTCAGAAAAGGAGTTGCAGAGTGTGATTCGCTGATGGGCTCCAGCTTTTGGCTCCCTGGGGTCCACCACGGCTTCCTAGCTGAGGTCACACATTCCTTTCAAGAGGGTGGATGGGAGTCAGCCAAAGATCCAGCAAGGTGCTAGCTAGCACAATCGCATGCCCATTTCCGTGCTACGTGGGTCTCCTTCATTGGGCAGTCTTTGTTCTGGAGCTGTCCATTGGGCTGCCGTGGACTTTGTTGGAGGCACCTGGTAATCGTGTGGCTCCCTCTGCCTGGTTCTGCTTTCTCCTCTTTTCTCTCACAGGCCTTCCTCCTGCAAACTTTCTGCACTCCTAACTCCACCTCAGCACCTGCCTCTTGGAGAACACAGCTGCCACACCTGTGTTAAGCTCCAAAGCGCTGGAGGTACCTAGTGCCTGGACGAAACTAGAAACATGGAGATATTGCACCCAATAGCGGGACAAGGATGAACCCAGCCCACAGGCCCCAGAGGAGGAAGACAGCTAAGTGGCTGGGGGCATGGATGGCAGCAGCTGGCACCAACATTAACCAAGGGCTTATCAGGACAAGGAAGGTAGCTTCCCTCCATGCCAGCCAACTGCACTTAGGTGGCGATGCTGAGAACTTCCGCAGTCTAAGTTACTCTGAAGCTTAGGCAAATTGTTTCACTGCCTTCAGCTTTAGTTACCCAAACATAAAATGGGACTAGTGACATGCGTTGTTAAAGTTCACCTTTCATTGGACCCCAAAATGATTCTAGAGATAGAGAGTAGATTAGAGGTCACTTGGGGTTGGGGAGAATGGGGCTATAGGAGGTAAAGGGTACGGGGTTTGTTTGTTTGTTTGTTTTTTGATGTGATTAAAAAGTCCTAAAATTGACTGCGATAATGATTGCATAACTCTGTGAATATACTAAAAAATCATTAAATTGTACACTTTAACTGAGTGAGTTGTATGGTACATGAATTGTATTTCAATAAAACTGCTATTTTAAAATATTTAGCTCAATGAATCATTGCAAGATGAATAACCCATTGAACTATCACCCAAGTCAGGAAATGGAATATTCTATAATCTCAGACATCCCTTTACTGCCTGGAAGGACACGTATTTTTTATTTGTCTAGTCTCCTGTCCCCAGAAACCTTCTGGCACATTTCTGAAATAGGTCATTTGGTGTGACTGGAATTAACTTCCATTGGGTCTGCAATGAAACATGGTGACTTCTCTGGTGATCCTTCTCATGAAACACAGAGTTAATTCCTGGCCTCCTGTTTTAAAAGGGATACTGGTAAATCTGAGCCCATCCCAAAGGTGTGTGAATAGATGAGGAGAGGACTAGATCCCATGAACAGAAGCATGGAGCCTCCCAAGCTCATTGCAGGTGTGGCCCTAAGAATTGCCAAGGGCCTCAGCCTGTTCTTCACCCCCACACCCCCAAGCATTCACACTCATCCTCCAGCCTCATCTGAGCTCAAGGCAGAGGTTTTCTTACTTTTACCAGGAAACCCATTGCAAAGGATCATGGAACGTCACATCACCCCAAGGCACAAGGCCAGAACGACCATGACGTGAAGCAGGGGAGACAGGAGAGCCTTATGCGGGGATTGAGTTTCAAGAAAATTGAAGAGGAAGCATACCAGGACATCAACACCACATGGAAGGGCAGAACGGATGCTCCCTGTGGACACTGGGGTGAGACCGTTCCTGTGGGTTATCCTGTCCCCTTCACGGGAATTAAGACTCCAGAGTTCATTTGTCCTGAAGGCCTACTGCAATTCCCCAGGCTCAGAGATTGTCACTTTCCTCCATGTTAACTTCCTTGGATCCCGTAGCATTACTGTGAAATAAGCAACATCATCTTATTTTAAAGATGATGAAAGTGAGGATCGGAAAGGTTAAGTGCCTTGGCCTGGGCCAAGACCATCAGCTGCATGAACGTCTTCACAAAATGTTGGTCTGTAAAGCTATGTCAGGCTTATTCCTGGTTCCTCGTCTAAGCTGCTGAGATTATTCACACATGTCATCCCTTTCCCAGCCGTGGTTTCCCAATCTTCGAGCATGGGGCCTGAGCAGAGGGCTGTACAGCAGCTTGAGCAAGTGGCCTAGAGAGAAGAAAGCAAGCGCCTTTTGAAATTGAGTCTACTCTGTGGCAGCATTTGGGTGCAGCCCCGATTTTGGCCCAAATTGCTCAAAGAGTGGACCATAAAGAAAATTAAACGGGCAACTGAGATTTGGGCCGATGATCTCAAGATGGAACAAGTTTGTTCTAGAGTAAGTCACAGTTTGAAGCCCCCATGTAGCAAATTTTCTGTCTCTGGGGCTCTGGGAAAACCCTTGTGTAGTATGTTTGCTTTCAGTTTCCTTTGACAGAGGCAGGGAGCTGGTGAGTGGGGGAAACATGCCTTTTCTCTAGGATCCCTCAATGCTTAATAGATGTGCAATCACCATCATCCAGCAAGGGAGTTGACAGCTTCTCAACTTCTGACATTAACCCAGCAACTCATGCCACTCCCCTGTGGTCTGGCCCTTGTCCAGCCTGCTGACTCCTCTCAGTCAAAACCTTTATAAAAACAGGAACAGGATCTCTGATGGCCCAGAGGCTAACTCTGTCTCCTTTCCTGCCCATTCTGCTCTGGGACTTCCCATGTGCCCTCCAAACTCTGAAGGGAAGATTTTCTCAACTCGGTGAATGGCCACACATGTGTCTCACTTCTGCAGTTCTGGCTTAGGGCTGGAAGAGCCTTGGAAGTCCTCAGGTTCATCCCACTGCCCCTGAGTGGTTGGCCGTATCAAGAGCTCCCCAGGCCTCTCTGCCTTCCCGTGTTTCTTTTTTTTTGAAACGGAGTTTCATTCTTACCCAGGCTGGAGTACAATGGCACGATCTCGGCTCACTGCAACCTCCACTTCCCAGGTTCAAGCAATTCTCCTGCCTCAGCTTCTCCAGTAGCTGGGATTAGAGGCATGTGCCACCACGCCCAGCTAATTTTGTATTTTTAGCAGAGACAGGTTTCTCCATGTTGGTCAGGCTGGTCTCGAACTCATGACTTCAGGTGATCTCCCTACCTTGGCCTCCCAAAGTACTGGGATTACAGGCATGAGCCACCGTGCCTGGCCCACCTCATGTTTCTTAAGCCCACATCTGTGCAGGGCTTGTGAATCCTCAATCAGATCAACCAGTCATTCTCCAAAGCTGCTCACCATCCAGTGCCAACAAGTACCATAAGGTATACATGGTACCTGGTGGCTCACATGTACTACCCAGGGCTTCAGAGAAAACTCAAAAAGTGCAAGTCCTTGCATGACTCAGGATGTATCAGGTAGGTAGCTCCCGAGAGACAAGGAGAAGGTAGGTAGCCTCTCCACTGTGTGTTTAGCTACTTCAACAATCCCTTGTAAGGTCTGTTAAATTATCTTGAGCACACGGCTCATTTTCTTGAATAAAATCTGTTCACTTTAAGGAAGAGAGATGTATCTTATGCTTTATCCTCTCACCCGTTATTCCTGGCATCAAACCTAGCAAACAGTAATAATAATCCGAGCTATGAGTTATGAGTGCCTACTCTGTTCCAGACACTGGGGAAGGAACTGTAAATAACATTAGCTTAGCTTAGCTTACCTTGACAAGAATTTTATGAGTCAGGTATTCTTACCATTTGAAAGACGAAGAATGAAGGATCAGATTTCATTCCGTGTCCCATCCTGACCATTCAGCCTGGAGTTGATGGAATCAACATTCTAACCCAGGATGATCTGAGAAATGCTGGATTAGTGAGGGTAAGCCAAGCTATGCTGCAGTTATAAGTAAACTCTAAAGTTTCAATGGCTTTGTATCATAAAAGTATATTTTTCACCCATGCAAAAGTGGTTGCAGATCTGAGTGTGTCTCTAGGGTAGATTTCCTCCTTGTGGCAGCTCAGGTACCCTGCCTCTTTCCCCTGTGACTCTACCACCCCAACATGGGGCCTCTGCTGACAATCTGCCTGAAGACAAAGGGCTGCAGCTTCACACAGGGGCTTCCATGCTTAGGGCTGAAGATGACCTGACTGTATCACCGCCACCCACATTCTATTAGCTAGTCGGTCACAGGTCCACACCTAACTTCAAGGAGCCTGGGAATGTAGACTTCTCTGTGTCCAGGAAAGAGGAAAACCAGCTATGGAGAGGCCCTAGGAATCTCTGCTACAAAAGCCAGCATGCTTTCTACCATGCTTAACTGCCTGTAAAACTGAAAGTAAAAAACAAGGTATATTCTAATGACATTGCCACTGGGGTTGTCATGTGGATACAAAAGATTGGGGTGGGTGCATTGGGGGAAATAGAGGAACCATTCACACTGTAGACAAAACACAAGACTTTCTGGTACATCGAATCAGCCTGAAATCCCCAACCTAATTAGTGCCCAGACAGAGGAGCTGGACTGCCCCCAGCTTTCCCCTCAGATGGATGGCCACTCCTCTGTGACTTCTTCTCAAAGTAGCCCTAATGTTTACTATAACAGAACCTCCCAAATACACACCACTCGCCGGTGGGGTGCACAGCAGAGAGAGGAAGTTAGGACGCAGGGCTGGCATGTGTGACACTTCACATACATTTTCTCATTTAATCCTCACAGCAAACCACCTGATGTAGCTCTTGGTAGTTTCACCCATTGACTAATATAGGAAACTGAGACTCAGAATAATTAAATAACTTCTGAAAGGCCACTTATGGGGATCTTCTCACTCCAAATGGACTTTTCTCACTACTACCATGTTGAATTTGCCTCTACTCTCTTTTATTTACTTAAGTGGATCTCAGTTGCACAGAAATGGATTAATCATGAGACTTATTTCGTGATGCACTCCTATAGATGCCCCATGCACAACCCACTTGATTGTTTGGATATTGTTTTAAATAATGTAATAGGCTCCTAGAAACACACCGCCCAACACATGGTTCTTCTTCATCACATTCTCCCTGCCTCTTCCATGCAATGTAATGAATATACTACATTTTAGAGGCATCATTCTCTCACTTTCCTTTTACATAATTTCATTTTGTTTATTTGTTTATTTATTTATTTATTTATTTATTTTAGAGACAGGGTCTCACTCTGTCACCCAGACTGGAGTGCAGTCGTGCAATCATATAGCTCACTAGAACCTCAAACTCCTGGGCTCAAGCGATCCTCCTGCCTCAGCCTCCCAAAATGCTGAGACTGCTGGCATGCACTACCATTACCAGCTTATTATTTCTAATTTTTTGTAGAGATGAGGATCTCACTCTGTTGCCCGGGCTAGTCTTGAACTCCTGGCCTCAATCAGCCCTCCCACCTCAGCCTCCCAAAGAGCTGGGATTACAGGCATAAGCCACTTTGCCCAGTTGATTTATTAGCTTTAAACATTGTGTAGTATTTCATTGTGTGGAATACTATACATAATGTTTTCAGCTACTCTTTTAATTTTGCTATTTTGAGCAATTGCTATGAAATGTCTTTTGCTGTGTGTGAAAAGGTTGTTTATGTAACTAGGAGTGAAATTGCTTGGCTATAGAGTATGTGAACATTTTTCAAAATGGTTGTAACCATTTATACACCCTTAAGCAATGAGAGATTTGTGGATTTATTAATACATCTTCTGCAACATTTGATTTGGTTAGACTTTGTAACTTGCCAGTAGAATGAATACATTTCCCTGATCACAATGAAGTTGAGTATCTCTTTGTTTATTAACTATGTGTGTTTCCTATTCTGTGGAAGACCTGTCCAGGTCTCTTAATGGTTTTTCTATCATCTTACTTATGCATTTCTTATTGATTTGTAAGAGTTCTTTATAATATTCTTCAAATTAATCTGTTTACAACTTGTTTTTTTCTGTTTATTCAAGGTGTTACATGATGTTCTTTGCTTTAACATCTCCAAGGTTAGCACTTTCTGTGTTTTGAGAAACTCTTCCTTGCTCCAAGGTTTAAAAGATGTTTGCCCACATTTTCAACTAAATTTAGAATTTACAACCTGACATTTAAACATTTTAGGTTTTCTTTTTGACAATTAAGTCAATCTGGAGTCATTTGTTTTTATATGGTGTGAGGTAGGGAATAATTTTAATATTTTCCTTATAGATAATCTTTTTTTCAGCTTTATTTATCAAATAGTACACAGGTCTGTTTCTGCATTCTCTATCCTATTCCATCAGTCAGTGTGCCCATTCTGTGGTACTACCACAATGTCTTCATTACTCAGGCAGTGTGTGATTAGCCTCTCTTGGCTTTGTGTCACCCAAAATTGGCAATGATGTTATCTCTCTCTTTAGAACTGTATGGTTCAGACAAATTTCCTTTTCTCTCCTACCTACTCAATTGTAATCTGATGCTCATGACACCCAAAATGTCTTTACACACAGAGGGAGTAGGCAAAGTAAGTTTTTGCTCCCATTGGGTACCTTCCTCTAGGGCCTCTCACCTGTTCACCCTTCAGTGGTCAGGGCCTAGAATCTCCAGCTTGCTTGCCTCTAGCACCAGGCACCTTTGTCCATCCCCAATAACTTCCATCACGTCTGGAAGGTCTCACAGTATCCCAGCCAAGCAGAGTCCTCATCTCCAGGGTTTTGTTTTTGTTTTTGTTTTCTTTTTTTGAGACAGTTTTGCTCTGTCACCTAGGCTGGAATGCAATAGTGAGACCTTGATTCACTGCAACTTCCGCCTCCTGGGTTCAAGCAATCCTTCCACCTCAGCCTCCCAAGTAACTGGGATTACAAGCATATGCCACAATGCCAGGCTAAATTTTGTATTTTCAGTAGAGACGAAGTTTCACCATGTTGGCCAGGCTGGTCTGGAACTCCTGACCTCAAATGATCCACCCACCTTGGCTCCCAAAGTGCTGGGATTACAGGCATGAGCCACCATGCCCAGCCCCCATTCTCCAGTTTTACTAAATACCAGGGAAGCATTTGTGATGGGAAATGAAAACCTTTACAACTTCTGCACTGGCTCTGTTTGGTGGATGAGTGAGTCCTGCTTGTCTAGGATTTGATCCAGTTCAAATTAAGAAAACTGTAATTTCAGAGTTTCCTTTGGTTCTTTGTGTACTTAATGACAAAACGCCTGGAGTTAAGGAAATCTCAAAGGGATGCAAAGGGAGATAGATCTCAGGGCTCAGCATGATATTGAAGTTAAATGAAAAATTGCTTAGTGATTTGGTAAAGAGGTATCTTGACATGATATAGGGTTGGAACTCTGAAAGAGAAGAGATGGGTGCAAGGGTCTGGAAAGGAGGGTCTTCAGTGGGAGCATGCCCAGTAGAAGTGTTCCAGATCAGAGAAGGGCCAGCGAATTTCCAGAAACCGTAGCATCTGACCTTCAGTGTCTAGTTTTTCCTGTTCTGTGCCACCCAGCCAGGGATTCTCAATCTTTGGGAAAGCCTGTTCAGCGCAATAGCCTTGTGTTAGCAGGTGCTTTGTGGGGAACAGAAGGGGCTCTGCCTTCTGGACAAGAGAGAAATGAGGAAGAACAGCTGCCCCACGGTGGGGGTGGGGAGTGAGGAGCAAAATGTAAGTGAGAATCAAGAACTTCATGAAGAAAAGAATTAGGAGAAAAATATGAACATGAGAATATAAACCCTCAGCCAGAATTCTGGGAAATACTGGGGAGGGCTCTAGGGAAGGCTCTGGGCTTCCCATGGTACTGGGATGGATGTGCAAATTGTATTATTTGGATATTAAGGCAAAGGTAACAACAGAAAGGCAGAGGATATGAATTCATTTAGTGATGCAGGAACAGAGGGGCTGCCAGGGAGGTGATGGTCAGGAAAACATACGGGGCCTCTTTAAGTATGGTTTGAGCCCTTCATTTCACAGTTGCTTTGTGGAAGGAGCAGAGACAGCTAAGTGGGCAACTCCAGAAGTTGAAGGATCAACTTAACCAGAGCTGAAAGACAAAAATCCATCCCTTAGGAGCCCCTACCTTCTAACAACAGGCCTTTTCCTGAAGCAGAAGGCCCTTCTTTGAAGCAGGAGTCTGGCCAGAGTCAGATGTTGGCGGAGATCTTTCTTTCTTCCTCCCTCCAGTCTCCTCTGTTGCCCATAGATGTGATCACCCCCGAGAGCATTTGTCAAGCCTATCTGAGTTTAGGCTGCGCCAGGCAAGCTTGCACAGAGGAAAAAGAAGCACCCTTTAATGTGGCGCTGGGTCAGGGGCCCCCCAGCTATTCAACACTGATGACTGAATCTTTTCTCTCTCTCTCATACACCTTTTTTTGTGATAAAATATACATTTTAAGCATTCACCATTTTAAACACTTTTAAGTATACAGTTTAGTGCCATTAATTATAGTCGCAATGTTGTGCAACCATCACCACTATTTATTTCCAACATTCCTTATCATCCCAAATGGGAACTCTGTACCCATTCCCCCATTCCCTACTTCTCCCAGCCCCTGGTAACCAACCTCTAATCTACTTTTTGTCCCTGTGAGTTTGATTACTCTAGATGCCTCATGTAAGTGGAACCATGCAGCATTTGTCCTTTTGTGTCTGGCTTACTTAGCATAATGCCTTCAGGCTTCATCCATGTTGTAGCGTGTATCAGAACTTCCTTCCTTTTTATGGCTAAATAATAGTCTATGGTATGAATATGCCACATGTTTTTTATACATCCCCTGTTGATGGAAATTTGGATTGTTTCCAGCTTTTGGCCATCATGAGTAATGCTGCTGTGAACATTAGTATATAAGCATGTGTTCAAGTCCATGCTTTCAATTCTTTTGGGCATATACCTAGGAGTGGAATTGCCAGATCATAAGGTAACTGTGTTTAGCTTTTTGAGAAGCCACAAAACTATTTTTCCATAGCAGTTGTTCCGTCTTACATTCCACCAGCAATGCACAAGTGTCCCAATTTCTCCACATTACTTCCATCATTTGTTATGTTCTGTTTCTGTTTTTTAATTTGTTTTTAATAATAGCTATCCTAAGTGGTATGAAATGGTTTCTCATTGTGGTTTTGCTTTGCGTTTCTCTACTGACTAGTGATGTTGAGCATGTTTTCTGTGCTAATTGGACATTTACAGATCCTCTTTGGAGAAATGTCTATCCAAGTTCCTTGCCCATTTTTAAATTTGGTTGTTTAGTTTTTTGCTGTTGAGTTGTAGGCATTCTCTATATAGTCTGGATATCAACCCCTTATCAGATACAGAACTTGCAAATATTCTCTCCCATCCTGTGTGTTGTCTTTTCACTTTTTTTTTCCAAGATAGAGTCTCACTCTGTCACCCAGGCTGGAGAGTAGTGGCACAATCTCAGCTGACTGAAACCTCTGCCTCCAGGGTTCAAGGGATTCTTCTGCCTCGGCCTCCAGAGTAGCTAAGATTATAGGCACATGCTACCACATCTAGCTAATTTTTGTATTTTCAGTAGAGATGGTGTTTCACCATGTTGGCCAGGCCGGGCTTGAACTCCAGACCTCAGGTGACCCTCCTGCTTCAGCCTTCCAAAGTGCTTGCTGGGATTACAGGTGCGAGCCACCAAACCTGGCCACATTTCTTTTCTTTTCTTTTCTTTTCTTTTGGAAACAAAGCCTCACTTTGTGGCCAGGCTGGACTACAGTGGCACAATATTGACTCACTGCAATCTCTGCCTCTCAGGTTCAAGCCATTCTCCTGCCTCAGCCTCCTGAGTAGCTGAGTTTACAGGCACATGCCACCACACCCAGATAATTTTTGTCTTTTTAGTAAGACAGGTTTTTGCCATGTTGGCTGGGATGGTCTTGATCCCCCGACCTCATGATCTGCCAGAGTGCTGGGATTATAGGCATGAGCCACTGTGCCTGACCACACTTTCTTAATAGTGTCCTTTGATGCACAACAGTTTTAAAGTTTGTTGTAGTCTTATTTATTTATTTATTTTTTCATTGCCTGTGCTTTTGATGTCATACCCAAGAATTACTTGCCAAATCCAATGTTATGAGAATTTTCTCCTTTTTCTCCTAAGAGCTACAGTTTTAGCTCTTACATTTAGGTCTTTGATCCATTTTGAGCTAATTTTTGCATATAGCATAAGGTAGAGTCCAACTTCATGCGTTTGCTTAGAAATTCAGTTTTCCTAGCACAATTTATTGTGGAAACTGTCCTTTACCATTTGAATAATCTTGTCCCCCTTGTTGTAAATCATTTGACCATGTATTTGTAGGTTTATTCTGGGCTCTCTATACTATTCTGCTGGTGTACATGTCTGTCTTTATGTCAGTACCACACAGTTTTGATTACTATAGCTTTGTAGTACACTTTGAAATGAGGAAGTATGAGTCCTCCACTTTGTGTTTTCTTTTTCAAGATTGTTCTGGCTATCTGGGTTCTTTGAGATTCCATGTGAATGTTAGGACGGGTTTTTCTATTCCTACAAAAGAATCGAACTGCAATCAATCTCTAGAAATAGAATCTCAAGAAATGGAATTCTTTTACTCTGCTGTCAGAAACTAAGTTTAAAATGTGTCTGGAAAAGCATTTTGAGTATAAACTCATGATAACAAATGAATGACTAGTATTAGATCCTCCCTTTGGAACAATTCTTAGAAGATCAGAACGTGTAGGAACTTTAGAGATCATTGTAGCTGAAGGCCCAGAAAAGTTAAGTTTTCCTGACTCTTGTCAAATGCTACTTATGTTATAATACACAGCAAAAACACAAAACGGGCCCCTGCAACTCTATAGATGAGAAAAGGATCTTGAAAAGCAGAAGAGGCACAGAACGGGGTGAAGCTCTGGAGAGCTGGATTGGTTCTGTGGACAAGTCCTCACTGCTTCACAATTTGGCTAGCAGGTGTCCAGAAAAAAATGAAGTCGCAAAATCTCTATGTGTTTGGGGTTTAGGTTAATTAATTAATTTCTTTAAAATAAATTGAGGCCTACTGTGTATGCATAGTATACACTACTATGTGCCAGATACTGAGAATACAGCATTAAACAAAACAGACAAGGTTCCTGCCTCCAGAGGGCTGACATTCTAGTGCTACTCCCTCCCAATCCTATGTTTGACAATTTGCTTTCTTTTAATACTCCATGGGAAGGCCAGGGTATATAGAATAGGAAAGTTCAACTGAGGCTGTTAAAACATTGGAACACCCAATCCGAGGACTTTGGGAGGCCAAGGCGGGTGGATCACCTGAGACCAGGAGTTCGAGACCAGCCTGGCCAACATGGTGAAACCCCGTCTCCACTAAAAATACAAAAATTAGCTAGGCATGGTGGCGGGCACCTGTAATCCCAACTACTTGGGAGGCTGAGGCAGGAGAGTCACTCGAACCCAGGACATGGAGGTTGCAGTGAGCCAAAATCACACCATTGCACTCCAGCCTGGGCAACAGAGCAAGACTGTGTCCCAAAAAACAAAACAGAACAAAACAGAAAAGCGTTGGAACATGAAAATAACAACAGGGGCTAACGGCAGCTTTGGAGATTCTTCAGAAACGTGAAGCATCTCTGGTGGCCGCTGTCTCCCGCCAAGGACAGAGAAGAGTTGGTGGTAAACTCACCACTGGTGCTGAGCAGTGGCTGACAGAGTAGCAGGAGTCCATCAGCTCCATTCCTGTACTAGAAGTCCCTAAGCGCTGACTCTCACTTGGGTTAAAGATTCCATATCAAATCCCAACAGTAGCTAGGATACCAGTCCTATGTCTGAAAAAGGCGTGGCATGGATCTGAATGCAAGAAAATCAGGTCCAGTTGTAGAGTTCAAGCCTAGAAACGATGGGGAAAGCAGCCATGGGAATCTTTGGCTGGCAGAAGTCCGGCCTGCATCATCGACGTTCTGAGCGTTGTTCCTTTCTCACAGCTACATCTCTCTACTCTGCCTGTGCCTGTCTTGCTATCCTACTCTCTACCCTAGCCTCAGTCCTAGAGGGCAAAAGGGAAGAGCAGGGAGCAAGTAATGAGAAAGGCTTCAGAGAACAAGGCTGAGCCGCCACCCTGAAGTTCAAGGGAAGGTCAGAAGCAGGAGTCAGAAGACTTGGATTTTAGCTTCATTTCTTTCGTTAGCTTATGTGTGTTCCTGAAAAAAAAAAAAAATCACTTTACTGTTCTTGACCTCAGCTTCCTCATCTGAAAAATGGGGAACTGCATTAGTTAACATAACACTAGCTAATAATATAGCAGTGAAAGTCCCAAATCTCAGTGGCTTAAGAAAAGGGAAATTTCGCCGGGCGCGGTGGCTCAAGCCTGTAATCCCAGCACTTTGGGAGGCCGAGGCGGGTGGATCACGAGGTCAAGAGATCGAGACCATCCTGGTCAACATGGTGAAACCCCGTCTCTACTAAAAATACAAAAAATTAGCTGGGCATGGTGGTGCGTGCCTGTAATCCCAACTACTCAGGAGGCTGAGGCAGGAGAATTGCCTGAACCCAGGAGGCGGAGGTTGCGGTGAGCTGAGATCGCGCCATTGCACTCCAGCCTGGGTAACATGAGTGAAACTCCGTCTCAAAAAAAAAAAAAAAGAAAAGGGAAATTTCTCATTCATTTAAAGTCCACCTGGTACAAAAATGGGGAGGTACTTTACAATATCATTCAGGAACCCAGGCTGGCGCTGGTTCTGCCATCTTCAACCTGACTTCCAAGGACACCTAGCTGGTGACATCCAGCTGCCGGAGAGGGTAGAGAAAGTGGAGTCAGGATTCTGTGAGAGGTGTCTATTCTAGGGACCAGGCCTGAAGATTGCATGCAATACGTTCTGTCTATTCAATGGCAGCATCACACTGCAAGGAAGACTGGGAACACAGATGAGCCAGGTACCTGGGGGGTAAGGGCAACAGGTTTCACAAATAGCAAGTCAGCCTCTGTCATAGGAGCACAACATCTGCTTTGTAGGGGTCTGGGATTGTTTTGACTTTTAATTAGATAATAGGTATCAAAATGCTCTGAAATATCACATTGCCACACAATGTGTGGAAGGGATAATTATGATCATAGTGATTCGTCATTGCTTCAATGAATGATTGTATACACCTAATACATTCTCTGAGCACTGGAAATGGAGCAGTTGCAGACCTTGCACTCCTAGGCCTTGCTGCTCTCAGTGTGGTTCGTGGACCAGCAGCAGCAGCATATCTGGGAAAGCAGCAGAAAGGCAGAAGCTCAGACCCCACTCCAGATGGACTCAGTCAGAATCTGCATTTGAATGAGAGCCATCAGCAGCCTGTATGCACACTGCAGGTGTGAGAGGAATGTTCTAGTAAGGGGACATGAGGACGCAGGTCCAGCAGCCCAGGTTACCTCCTGACAGTGCGGAAGGACTGTGGAGTTCGGTGATCTAGACCGAATCCTGGCTCTCCCACTCATTAGCTGCCTCATCTTGGGCAAGATACTCAACAAAGTCTCAGTTACTTCAGTGGGAGTCATTAATAACAGTGCTTGCTTCTCAGGGTTGTCAGAGGAGACAAATTACCAAATGATTTCCTCATGAAGTCCTGTTCACAGTGCCTGGTGTGCAGTTTGTGTTCAATGCAAGTTAACTAGCATTCATCATCTTGTCGCTGTTAATGTTGCCACAGGTTGATCCCTTTACCTTCTATAATCCAACCCCAGCACAAGGACAGTAAACACATGCCACGTATCTCACTACTACACGGACATGTGTCCTGTGTCCGTGACAGATGCTGCTGATCAATCAAGACATACTTTCTCTTAGACCCCAGACTTGCCTTAAGATCTGTGTCACACAAACCTCCAGATAGCTATTACTAATTAATGGAAGCAGACATGCAAGGTAAAAGCCATTGGCCATCCCGGGTTGACTTGAGCATTCCCTAAGACCAGATCTTCCCTTTACTCTCTGCAACTCTGATATTCCTGTTAGTGGCTGAAACGGAGACAAGGAAGGGCAGGAGGGCAAAGACCTGCGGGGAGTTTCCCATCTGGGAGCCTATGAGAACAGTAGAGTCATCAACAACTCAGAGCACTCGGGAGGGAGAGTGCTGCCTTGAGGAATGTGCTCAGCCAGGAGTATGTTAAATGTGAGGTGTCTTGAAGACCTCCAAGTGAACATGTCAAGAAGATAGTTAAAACTACAGGTCTGGATTTAGGGGGATCATCTGAGTTGGAGACAAAACCTGGCCACCATCTGTGGCAGAAATGGTTGATTATCCAACAACTATCCCCTTTCTTCTTAGCTAACTGTGCCCCACGTTTGCTCACGTGTCAAGTAGTGAGATTTGCAGAGGAGGCTGGATACTAGTCCAGCCTCAGACCCTGGCAAAATCTTGATTAGCCCAATACAGTCACAGAGAATTCCATTCCCTTGGCCCATGTTTAAGACTGGAAACACAATACAGGTCTGGACAATGAAATGGTAGAGGACGCGTGCAGGGAGGATTTGAGAAAAGTCATCTTTATTTTTAAAGGGATAAAAAGAGAATCTCCCCTGTAGCTGTGGCTCTGTGAGGAAGCACTGCCAGAAGCTGCTGCAGCCATCCAGTGACCATGGGAGGACACGCGTGAGGCCAAAACCAACATGCTAAGGATGGCAGAGCAGAAAGATGGAAAGAAACTGGGTCTTGACAATGTCATCAGGCCATCAAGTTATCCGACCCTAGAAACAACCTCAGGACTCCTGACCTTCTTGTTTAAGCCAGTTGGGCCAAGGTCTCCATTACCCGCTGCTAAAAGTATTCCAAGCAATCCACCATCTCTGCAGACAAGTATCCACCTGCCAGAGGTGACCGCTGAAGACGTGGGAGTGTCTGTAAAACTCAGTGGAGTGTGCACAGGGAGGAACCAGGCAGTAGGAAGGGCCCATAGTACAGAGGGAGAGAAGAAAAGGAAAGAGCACAGGAGACAGAGAGCGCGCCACCAGGGCGGGAAGAGAATCGGAACACACTCCATCACGCCTGCGCAGGGCACGAAGGCTTTCGAGAAAAAACACACGATCAGCAGAGTGAAATTGTGTATGGATCTACAACAATGGAGCCGTGCAGACGCCAGGGGCAAAAGAGGGAGGGAAGAGCTACAGGTCGGCTGACTGACACCACCTGTCTGATGAATTGCCTGTTTGACAGCTTTGGTCCCCCTCACCGGCCACTTCATGGTGGTCAGGATAACCCTGGTGCCCAGGACTTGGGAAACGTTGACCTTTGGCGTGAGAAAGAAGCATTCCTCTGTGGATATGAAAGTCATATGCCCAGGGCTCCTGGGACCGTGGAGTTTACAGAATGCTGCCCATTGTCAGAGCCAGAGTCCCGACACCTGGTCCTGACCCTATCTTCCGTAGACAGAATATGAAACACAGAGCTGTGTTTATCAGCTGTGTGGGTTTTGTTTATCCCTTGAGGGAAGCCACTTTGTTGCATTCTTGTTACCAGTGTGGGGAGCCTCCCCAGCTTCCTGATCCTCTCCTCCCTCCCTCTTCCTTCCTCTTTGCTGCCTTGGTGTTGCCTGGGCTTCCTGGCCTTCGATCACATGGTTCCCGCTGTCGTGAATGTCCTTCCTGCTCATCCCATCTCTACTTGGTGAAATCCCTTTCTTGTCCTTCAAGACCGACACCTCCTCCGTGAAGCCCTCCCCAGTCTTCACAGATAGACATCACCCCTAGCGTTTCAGCACTCCCATTCCACTTGGGTGGAACCTCTGTTCCCCTAAGCACCAGGGAGGAAGTGCTTGGGGCATGTGTAGTCCCTAGAAGATAAGAAAATAAACCTAGAAATAAACTCACTCATAGAAATAAACACAAAGCCTGCACAAAGTCTGTCCCATGTAAGTGCAGAGGGGAGCACAGTGGGGAGAGAAAAATGACCGGACCCTCTCCTCCCACCTGTAAGATAGCCCTGCCCTGCTTCCCTTCTGAGATTATCTTTAGGGTAGAACAACCTTGGCAAAGTGGACGGTGTAGCTCCCCAGACACTGGCTCCCAGCAGCCCTCCCAGGCTCCAGTACGCACTGCCTGCCTTCCCCACCTTCTGAGAGCAACTGACCTCACAACGCCCGCTGCCTTTGGGCCAGCCTCACTCTGTGCGCCTTCCCTCCTCTTGGCCTCTCTCCACCGCGGCAGCCCCTCTCCTGGGCTGCAGTCCCAGTGTCTGACCACTCTTTCCTTATCTCTTCCTCATTCTTTATCTGTGACTGTTTCTTTCTCTACTGCCCATCTCTCTCAGACACTGTCCTTGTCCTTCCTCACCTCTCTTCCTCACTCCCTAGTCTCACTGACTCAAATGAAAATCTTCCAAAGAAAGCAGATCGTCTTCCTTGCACACAAGAAGTGAGAGGCTGCTAACAGATCGTGGGAAACCAGGAAACAGACCCCAAGGAGACAAGGCGTTAGGATACACTGAGCCTCACAGAAACTGACACATGCTCTCACTGTTCTGGGTCTGACTGCAGACCCTGTTAGAACTTGGGGAGAAAGCCCCTATCAGGATCCGAGAACCCTGGGCCAGAAGTCAAACCGTCCCCTGGCTGGTATCTTAAACTGGTGACCTACATTTTTTTATTTTGCACCCCATCAGTTAAAAAATGCACAGTACTCTCAATATGTGCATATCTACTTATTTATAAATCATAAAATGAATAAGTAAATAGAAATATCATCCACTATGGCAAAGAATGCTCGTTGTCTCTCAATATCCCGTTCACCTTCTTCTGCCCCACACGTCAGGTGGGCCTGTAGCTGGGACTGTGTTTCCCATGCTCTAGCAGTTGGGCGTAGCTATGTGGATTTCGTCCAGGCCAGTGAGACTTTAGTAGAAGTGATGTGTGCATTTTTGAAGCTACCTTGCTATAGTTGGGATGTTTGTTCCCCCAAACTTCATGTCAACATTGGATCCCCCATGTTAGAGGTGTTTGGGATCCCTAATAAATGGCTTGATGCTGTTCTCATGATACTGGGTGAGTTCTCACTCTACTAGCTCCCGCCAGAGCTGGTTGTTGAAGAGCCCAGCACTCCCATCACCCTCACTGGTTACTCTCTCACCACGGGATACCTGCACACAACAACGCCTCATCCCTTTCCGCCATGAATGGGAGCAGCCTGAAGCTCTCACCGGAAACAGATGTTGTCACCAACTTCTTGTACAGCCTGCAGAACCGTGAGCCAAATAAGTCCTTTTTTTCGATAAATTATCCAGCCTCAGGTATTCCTTTCTTGCAACACAAATGGACAAAGACAATCCCATATACTTCGCCTCCTTCATGCCGCCCCCTGGAGCATGGACTGGGGAACAAGCTCTCTTGGCCTCTGTGGATAAGGACAAATCTAAAACTGCTGGAGGAACAGAAGACGGAGGACACAGGTCTCTGCACAGTGTGATGGAGCAGGGATTTTTTTCAGCAGCCTGGGACATCTGCCTGGAGATGCTTTTCTACCTAATTTGGGTGCTGCTGTCATGAAGCAGAATCTATATTTTAACTGTGATGTGCTTTTAGAATAACATTGTGTACATCACAAAACACCTGTAAAATATAGACTGTGAAAAGATTCGTATTTTTAAATCGACTTTTAATTTTAGAATAAGTGTAGATTTAGAGAAAAGTTGTGAAGATAATACAGCGGGTTCTTATATATCCCACACCCAGTTCCTCCTATTACTACTGTAATGGCTTCCATTCCCATAGTACCTTTGTCACAACTGATGAACTAATATCGACATTTTAACAATTAATAATAACTATGTTGATACATTGTTAACATTATGTTATTAACATATTATTATTAATGCATTATTGTTAAAGCCCCTGTTTTACAATGCTATTTCCTTTTTTTGGGACAGAGCCTCACTCTGTTACCCAGGCTGGAGTGCAGTGGCACCATCAGGTTCACTGCAGCCTCAATCACTCAGGTGCAAGTAATCCTCCCTCCTCAGCCTCCCAACTGGCTGGGGCCACAGGTGTGTGCCACTTTGCCCAGTGAAATTTAAAAAAAAAAATTTTTGTAGAGAAAGGATCTCCCTATGTTGCCCAGGCTGGTCTTGAATGATGGTGTTTCTTAAATCAATAGAAGTTTACCATGTTCTTCCTAACCCCATCCATCTCGTGCAGTCCCCCTGGTGTGTGTGTACCCCATGGGAGACCATTGTCTTTAATGATTAAGCCCCTATATCAAGGCCTGTCAATCTCCTTCCTAGTCACACAGCATAGGAATGGGGCACTGAAAGGGAGCATCAGGGTGAGAGGAGGCCAAGCTTTCCTTGTTGGAGTCCAAAGAGTTTAAGTACTGCGCAGGTACTGAGACGTAGACTGGTTGGCATCCCAGGGATGAGTTCAGAAAGCTTCTTGGAAGTGGTGCCAGGGAAGTCAGGTATTGCTAGGAGAAACAAGGTCTGATGGAGAGAAGGGTATGGCATTTCCAAGGTGGAGACTAGCTCATATGCAGACCCCAGGAGCAAAGGTGAGGTGTGCATGGCAATGAGGTGGAATCTGGGTTACATGAGGAATGTGGACTGGTCAGCAGCCCAAAGCTACACTAAAAGTCGGAGTGGTGGGGGGAGACTTCTGCCCTGAGTCTTGGGTACTTTCCTTGTTGCGGAGCCTGTCTGCACTGTTCGAAGCCCAAGGCACTGTCTGTTCTGCCAGGCTCTGAGTGTCCTGGCTCCTCATGAAAGCAGTGGGATTTTTCCTTGACCCTTGGGAGCCCATGTATCTGGAGGGCAGCCATAATTTTGGAGAAAATTTACAGCAAGATTCTCTTTTCCTGGACAGGCCATGAGATAAAAGCTATCAGGAGAATTAAGGCTTTTTCTGAAATATAGACTGAATGTACCCAGAGCATATGTGACACATCCCTTACTGACAGCTTCTGTTTAAATTCTGATTCCCAGAGAGGAAGAAAAACAAGGTTTTACGCGGCTGTGCAGGCAAGATGCCTACGGATTTGAGGAGTTCGGGAAGTGGTGCCTCTGCGATGACCCGCATTTTTTTCTCATCTGGGGACAAATTAACCCAGGGAGCTGTGCCTGATGGCCCAGCATCCTTGCTATCACCTAGAGACAGAGGCATAGAACAGGAGGTCACAGACAGTCTAGAAGGATGGAACATCAGGACTCATATATACCCGGGGTTTTGAAATAACCCGCTGATTTGTGTGGACTGGGAGCACCTCCGAGGATGGGGGCTGGGCCTGATTCATTTTGGATCTACAGCCCAGTGCCTGGCATGTAATATGTGCTCAGTAAGTGTGTTGAATTAATTGTCTACACAACCACCACTTACCTCACTCATGGCAGAATCCATGGGAGCCTGGGTACCCTGAGCCTTGGATCTCAGCATCTGTTCACTACGCTGAATTGCTTCTGGACCTCAGTCTCACTGAGCAGAAGTTCCAGCTACTTTCTGGTCTACCAGCCATCTTGTACCTCTACTCCGAGCATATCCACACTTGCCTCCACCTCTGGTGCCTCCCCGGGGCTGATGAAAGCAAGCGCTAACCAAGGCAGTTGTGTTCTCAGGGTTGGTGGTCACCTGGGCTGCCTAGCATCTATCAGGCTGGGCTCTGGCTCCAGGCAGTCTTCTTGTAAATGGGAAGGTACACATGAGTACAGATGGCGTTGCTCAAACCCGTAACTTTCCGTGGGTCCACAGAGGACAGTGATCCTCCCATGGGTACACATGCCACAGGGGTGCACAAGACATATGGGGTTAGGAAGCATAAGGTAAACTTCTACTGATTTTAAGAATACCACCATCAAGCAGAGGCTTGATCAAGTGTCAGCGTTGCTTCACTAATTTTGACAAATGTACCACAGTAGTGTAA
>NW_022437026.1:5516044-5516333 GCF_009761245.1 Sapajus apella
ACAAGGGAACTGTCACCTGGAGGATGAGCTACAAAGTCTTTAGAGTACAATTAAAGTCCTCGATCATCTGGCTGGAGACCCCTGTATCTCCAACAACATCTCTTATACTCTCACTTGAATCCTTACTTTCCCTCCCCCAAACATCCATGGCTTAGTCAAATGGCATTTCCCTTGCCTTTGCTCGAATCTCCCCATGCCTGGGGGTGCCATCCATCTATCCCTCCCTTAAAAGTAAAATTCCATGGCCGGGCGTGGTGGCTCAAGCCTGTAATCCCAGCACTTTGGGAGG
>NW_022437026.1:5516433-5521212 GCF_009761245.1 Sapajus apella
GGGCGGAGGTTGCGGGGAGCCGCCAGCGACCCACTGTTCTCCACCCTGGGTGAAAAAAAGGAAACACCCTCCCAAAAAAAAAAAAAAAAAAAAGTAAAATTCCATGTCTTTTAAGCTTTCCTGACTCATCTTCTACCTGGTGGGCGGTGATGGAAATCTCTCCATCCTCCGCATTCCCATAGCTGCATTTACTCACCAGTACTACTGTTAGTTTTATATATACCTGTGTCCAGCAAGAGTCTGGACTGTGAGAGGGTGGAGGTGGCCTCCTTGTTCTCTCTCCCTCACCCAGGATGGCCCTGGCACAGTCTACACTGAGGAAGGGTGGGGGCGAGGGTGAGTGGTCAGCAGCAGCATTTTCTCTGTGTTGAAAGAGCAGCACTTTCTTATCAGTTCACACTATACATGAGAACATCCCAAATGGACCACCCTTCCCTTAAGCTTGGTGAGACCATTACTGTGCACGGAGGTGAGGCTCTTGCTTGGGAACCATGAGACTGAGCAGGGATCGTTTGAATTAGTCTGTCTGTCAGCAGAAGCATCTAGACATGGGAGGAGGAGGCTTTTTAGGGCCTAGGCTGGGAGAAACTGGCTGGCCCAGTCCCTGGAAAAATCGCCCAGATACCCAAGTGGCCAGGAGAATGGAGTTATGAATCCACAGGAGGTTCAAAGGATCCTGAAGAGAAGAGGACGCCAGTCCGTGTGAAGGGCCCCAGCCCCTCTTCTGTCTGCCTCCTCCTCCCCATATCCCATTGCTGGGTTTTCTCCTGCCACAGGGAAGCTGTGCATGCCCATGCTCCTCCACTCACTACCTCTTCTCTTCTGGATAGATCTCCAAATAAGCTCCCTGCAAGGCCCCTAAAGAAACCCCGTGGCCCCCAGAAAGTCACTGAGCCCAGAGCTTTAACAGAACTAGTTCCTATCAGTGGCCTTCGTCTAAAGCCTCCATGCCTCCCTCCCTGCATTCCCTCTGTGCCTTCTCCCTCCAGATGCTGCTGGGATTGTTGGATGGAAGGCGCTTGGCAGCTCTATGGGTTTCCCAGGCCCTACTGGGTTCCTGGACTCTGGGTACTGGTAACCTTTGCTCTGACACAACCATGACTCTTGGGCTTAGAACCAGAATCATGTAATCCATCTTTCTCTTCCTCTCCAATGGGGGTGGAATGGATTGGCTTCTAGGAAGCAGCCGGATTTCCCTGCAGTGTTCAACATCAGAGTGGGCAGGAAAAATAGAACAGCCTAGGAAAAGCTGTTCAGACCTCCCTCAGAAAGTCTCGTCTCAAAAACACAACCAGCTTTTTTCTCCGTTAGATGTCAAACCCCCCACAGTCTCAGAAGAAAGTATTGGATCAGGTATGCTATCGTAAGGAAGAATTAGCCAGGAGATTACAAAATCATGAAGAACCCCAAACCAATCCTGGATGGCTTTGGAGAATGTTAGGATTTTTTTTCTTTTCCTAAAGCTGACTTTCCTGACACTAGTAATACTAAAATCCATGCATTCCCTGGTCTGGGATAGGGGAAGCTGATTCCTGATGAGAACTGGCTACAGACAAGTCTCAAAATAGACATTCTACATGGCAATGCCCAGGAGGCCATTCTCCAGAAAGTTTTTAAAAAGTCACAAGAATAGATGAGAGTGTTAAGTGCTATATGTGCTCAATATTTTCTCTGCTTTGAAAACAAAACCATACAGTGTCAATGCTGGAAGGTTTGAGACTATTGAGTCTTAATCCTTCCTTATGTAGAGGAGGAAACTGGGACCCACGTGGGAGGTAGACTAGGTAGGCTGCAGCTGAAATACAACGGCGCATTTCCTTTCATCAAAGCTGTGAGTCGTATACTCTTATACCACCTCACCTACTTACCCCGTGCCCCTCACCAATGGCTCTGCGACTCCCCATAGATTGCTGCCCAATTGCTGTTTTTTGCACCTGCTGAGTTTGTCTTTTTTGTACGTGTCATAAGGTACATTTTAACTACTTATTTCCCCGCTTAACCTAGAAGCTGGAAAAGACTGGGACCTTTGGGTTTCTTCTTGTAAACTCCATGTTAATGACTCATTAGTGTCTTGGCAAAAATACCTAATGACTTTTAACTAACCTCCTACTGACAACTATGTTCTACTGACTCAGGTGTTCTCCAGCAACCATCCGGGCCAGTTTCTAGCTATACAATCTTTGGCAATGGACTTAACTTCCCTCTAGAAGTGGTACATTTGCTTGACAAAGGAGGGTTTTAGTCCCCAAGATTGTCATAGCCACTTCCAAACATGCATGTGTGGAGTAACAGCAACACATAGCAAAAATCAGCTTCAGGACAAAACCTCCTGGTACCCCTGCAACCAAATTATAATCCAGCCATAGATTAACACTGTAGAGCTGCCACTGCTCCCATCCCTCTGAATGTCCTCATCTGGAAAAGGGGGGAAATAATATGTTGTAGAGTTTTTGAATTGATATGTAATATTTTGCATATTTATAGGGTACATGTGATACTCTGTTGCATGCATAGAATGTGTAATGATCAAGTTCGGGTATTTGGGGAATACATCACCTTGAGTATTTTTCATTTCTATGTGCTGGGAACATTTCAAGTTCTCTCTTCTAGCTACCTTGAAATAGACAGTACATTGTTGCTAACTATGGTAATCCTACTCTGTTATCAAACATTAGAACTTATGTGTATATTTGTCGCCATTCACCAACCTCTCTTCTTCCCCAACTCCTGCCACCCACACACCCTTCCTAGCCTCTAGTTAACATCATTCCACTCTCTACTTCCATGAGATCAACTATTTTAGCTCCCGCATGTGAGTGAGAACATACTAAATCTGTCTTTCTGTGTCTGGCTTACTTCACTAAACACAGCGACCTCCAGTTGCATCCATGTTGCTGCAAATGACATGATTTCTTTCTTTTTTTTTTTTTTGGCCAAATCGTATTCCATTGTGTATTAATACCACATTTCCTTTATCTAGTCCAAGTGTCCATCCCTTGGTGGACAGTTAGATTGATTCCATATAATTGCTATTGTGAACAATGCTACAAATAATATGTGAGCGCAGGTTTCCCTTTAATATACCGATTTCCTTTCCTTTGGATAAATGTCCTGAAGTGGGATTGTTGGATTGTATGGTAGTTCTGTATTTAGTTTTGTGAATAACCTCCACACTGTTCTCCATAATGGCTGTACTAATTTATATTCCCACCAACGGTGTTTAAGGGTTCTCTTTCTCCATGTCCTCACCTGCATCTGTTATTTTTTGTCTTTTTAATCATAGCCATTCTAATTGGGTTAAGATGATACCTCACTGTGGTATTGATTTGTATTTCTCTGATGATTAGTGATGCTAAGTACTTTTTTATATAACTATTGACCATTTGTCTTCTTTTGAGAAATATCTTTGAATGTCCTTTGCCAACTCTTTAATGGGATTATAAGTTTTTGTGTTTACTGTTGAATTGTTTGAGTTCCTTGCATATTCTAAATGCTAGTCCATTATTGGATAAATAGTTTTCTCCCATTCTGCAGGTTTTCTCTTTACTCTGTTGATTGTTTCCTTTGATGTGAAGAAGACTTCTGGTTTAATATAGTCCCATCTGTCTATTTTTGGTTTTGTTGCCTATGCTTTTGAAGTCTCAGCTATAAAATATTTGCCTAGACCAATGTTTTTCCTATTTTTTCTTCTAGTATTTTTATAGTTTCAAGTCTTATGTTTAAGTCTTTAATCAATCTTGAAATGATTTTTGTATATGGTGAGATAAGGGCCCAATTTCACTTTTCTGCATATAGATGTCCAATTTTCTCAATACTATTTATTGAAGAGAGTGTCCTTTCCCCAAAGTATGTGCTTGGCATCTTTGTCAAAAATCAGTTGGCTATAAATAAGTGGATATATTTCTGGATTCTCAATTATGTTCCATTGGTCTATGTATCTGTTTTTATACTAATACTATGCCGTTTTGATTACTATAGCCTTGTAAATTATTTTGAAGTCAGATAGCGTGATGCTCCAGCTTTGTTCTTTTTTTTTTTTTTTTTTGAGACGGAGTTTCACTCATGTTACCCAGGCTGGAGTGCAATGGCGCGATCTCGGCTCACCGCAACCTCCGCCTCCTGGGTTCAGGCAATTCTCCTGCCTCAGCCTCCTGCGTAGCTGGGATTACAGGCACGCGCCAACATGCCCAGCTAATTTTTTTGTATTTTTAGTAGAGACGGGGTTTCACCGTGTTGACCAGGATAGTCTCGATCTCTTGACCTCGTGATCCACCCGCCTCTGCCTCCCAAAGTGCTGGGATTACAGGCGTGAGCCACCGCGCCCGGCCTTCCAGCTTTGTTCTTTTTGCTCAGGGTTTCTTTGGCTATTCAGGCTCTTTGTCGTTCCATACAAATTTTATGGTTCTTTTTAATCTCTGTGAAAAATGACATTGGTAATTTGATAGGCATCGCATTGAATCTATAGATTGCATTGGGCAGTATGGTCATTTTAATGATATTAATTCTTCTAATCCATGAGCATGGGATGTATTTTCAATTTGTGTCCTCTTCAATTTCTTTCATCAGTGCTTTGTAGAGATCTTTTACGTCCTTAGTTAAATTTATTCCTAGGTATTTTTTATAACTGTTGTAAACAAATTGCCTTCTTGATTTCTTTCTCAATTTTTGGTTTATAGAAATGCTACCAATTTTTGTATGTTGATTATGTATCCTGAAACCTTACTGAATTGATCAGATCTAAGAGTTTTTTTGGTAGAATCTTTAGATGTTTTATATATA
>NW_022437026.1:5521312-5601923 GCF_009761245.1 Sapajus apella
TTTCTTTCTGTTGCCTAATTGCTCTGTCTAGGACTGCCATTACTATGTTGAATAGAAATGGTGAAAGTGGGCATCTTTATCTTGTTTCAGTTCTTAAAGGAAAGGCTTTCAGTTTTTCCCCATTCAGTATGATGTTAACCGTGGGTTTGTCACATATGGCCTTTATTATGTTGAGGTATGTCCCTTCTATGCATAGTTTGTTGAGAGTTTTTAATCACGAAGGAAGGCTGAATTTTATCAAATGCCTTTTCTGCATCTATTGATATAATCATATAGTTTTTGTCTTTCATTCTGTTTATGTGATGTGTCACATTTATTTAATTGTACATGTTGAGCATCCTTGCATCCCTGGGATAAATACCACTTAATCATGATGTGTTTTTTTTAAATGTATTGTTGGATTTGGTTTACTAGCATTTTGCTGATAATTTTTGCTTCTATGTTCATCAAGGATATTAGCCTGTAGTTTTCTTTTTTGGTTGGGTCCTTGCCTGGTTTGGGGATCAGGGTAATGCTGTCCTTGGAGAATCATTTAGGATGATTTTTTTTTTTTTTGAGGAGGGGTCCTGTTCTGTCGCCCAGGCTGGAGTGCAAAGGTATGATCTCAGTTCAATGCGACCTCCACCTCCCAGGTTCAAGTGTTTCTCCTGCCTTAGCTTCCTGAGTAGCTGGAATTACAGGCACCTGCCACCACACCTGACTACCTGACTAGTTTTTGTAGTTTTAGTAGAGACAGGGCTTCACCATGTTGTCCAGGCTGGTCTCAAACTCTTGACCTGAAGTGATCCACCATCTCGGCCTCCCAAAGTGCTGGGATTACAGGAGTGAGCCACTGTGCCTGGACTTGCTTCAATTTTTTTGAATAGTTTGAGAAGAATTGGTGTTGGTTCTTCTTTGAATGTTTGGCTGAATTCAGCAGTGAAGTGATCCTGTTCTGGACTTTTCTTTTTGGGGGAGGTTTTTTATTGTTATTTATTAAATCTCATGATTTGTTATTGATCTGTTCGGGTTCTTTCTATTTTCCTGATTCAATCTCCATAGGTTGTATGTATTCTGGAATGTATCCATTTCCTCTAGGGTTTCCAGTTTGTTAGCACATAGTTGTTCACAGTAGCCCTGATCATCTTTTGTATTTCTGTGACATCAGTTGTGAATTGTTTTTCGTTTCTGATTTTGCTTATTTGGGTCTTCTTTCTTTCTTCTGTTAGTCTAGAAGGTAGTTTATCTATTTGGTTTATAATCTCCAAAAACTAACTTTTCATTTTGTTTATCTTTTTGTTTGTTTCTATTTAATTTAGTTCTGCTCTGATCTTTAGTCTCTGTTTTCTGCTGCTAAGTTGGGGTTTGGTTTACTCTTGCTTTACTAGTTCCTTGAGGTGATTGGTACATTGTTTACTTGAAATGTTTCTATTTTTTTGATGTAGGTATTTATTGCTATTCTCTTGTAACACTGCTCTAGTTGCACCTCAAAGGTTTGGGTATATTGTATTTTGATTTTCATTTGTTTCAAGAAATTTTTTTATTTCCTCCTTAATTTCTTCCTGGAGGCAATGGTCATTCTGAACCATGTTGTTTAACTTCCACACGTGTGTAGTTTCCAACGTTCCTCTTGATATTGATTTCTGGTTTTCTTCCATTGTGATCTGAGAAAATATGTGTTATGATTTTAATTTTTAAAAACTGTTTGAGAATTGTTTTTTGTCATAACATATACTGAAAACTGTTCTGTGTGCTAAAAAGAAGAATAAGCACTCTGTAGCTGTTTGATGACATGTTCTGTAAATGATTGTTACGCATATTTGGTGTAATGTTTTTAAAATTTTCTGTCTATACTCTGTCTAACACTGAGAGCGGGGTGTTGAAATCTATAGCTATTAATGTATTAAAGTCTATCTCTTCCTTTATATCTAATAATATTTGCTTTACATATCTGGGTGCTCCAGTGTTGGATGCATGTATGTTTAGAACTGTTATATTCAGGAAATGATCCTTTATCATTATACAATGACCTTCTTTGTCTCTTTTTACTATTTTTGACTTAAAGCCTGTTTTATTGCTTACTTTTGTTTTCCATTTGCATGGGATATCTTTTCCACCTCTTTACTTGCAGTAAAGAAGCTTTTCTCTTGTTGTTTTTAGAATTTCCCCTTGTCTTGACTTTTGACAGTTTGACTATAATATACCATGGAAAAGACTTTTTTGAATTGTGCTTATTTGGAGATTTTTACGCCTCCTGAATCTAGATGTCTAAATCTCTTGCTAGTCTTAGGAACTTTTTATGTGTTGTTTTGTTAAATCGGTTTTCTAACTCTTCTGCTTTCTCTTCATCTTTTGGGACACTGAAAATTTGAATATTTGGACACGTCTAAAGTCTTGTATGTCACAAAGCTTTTGCTCATTCTTTTATTACTTTTTTCTTTATTTTTGTGTGACTGGTTTATTTCAAAAGAACTGTCTTTAAGTTCTGAGAGTCTTTCTTCTGTTTGATCTAGTCTATAATTGATGCTTTAGAAAGTATTTTGTATTTCATTCAATTAATTCTATCATTCCAGAATTTGTTTGGTTCTTTTTTATGACATCTATCCCTTTGGTAAATTTCTCATTCATATACTGATTATTTTTCTGATTTATTTGTATTGTTTTTCAGAATTCTCTTGTATCTGACTGTAATTCTTTAGTATCAACATTTTAAATTCTTTTTCCAGGATTATATAAATTTCCTTTTGATTGATATCTGTTGCCGTTCAGTTATTGTGTTCCCTTGGAGGTGTCATATTTTCTTGTTTTTTCATGTTTTCTGTGTCTCATGTCAATATCTGCTCATTTAATGTAACAGCAGCTTCTTCTAATTTTTTGAATTTGCTTTTGTGGGGAAGGACTTTTTCCTGAAGAGGTATCCACGGTGGTGGTGGAGTAGGGCACTTTGACTTTGATTCTGGGTACCTGCAGAAGTGCAGTTTCTGTATAATTTTTTTTGGCTGTAAACAGCATCCATGGTGTCTGTCATTTCTTCAGTGGCTTAGAGTGCAGTTGGTAGAGGAAGCTGTGGTGAAGTTCTGCTGGGGACTAGGATGCGACGTGGGCCAATCTTTGGGCCCCACTGCTGACAGCAGTAGGCTGAGTGTGCCCTGTCCTTGAGCCCCGGGGTGGCACTGGTGTTAATGGGTTCAGACAGGCCATTTCCTGGGCCTCCAAGTGGCTTGCTTGCATTCTAGCACTGGCAGC
Source organism: Sapajus apella (assembly GCF_009761245.1). Classification (NCBI taxonomy): domain Eukaryota; kingdom Metazoa; phylum Chordata; class Mammalia; order Primates; family Cebidae; genus Sapajus; species Sapajus apella. The sequence goes on from NW_022437026.1 coordinate 5,524,538, forward strand.
GGCAGATCAGGCATATGGGCAGGTTCCCAGGTTCCTGGGCAGTGGGCAGGGCATGGGCAATGGCAGTAGCAGTGGCAGGACAAGCCTCTGGGACCTAAGCAGCTCACCCTGATGTGGGCAGTAGCTGCAATGAGTTGGGAGGACCAGTCCCCAGACTCACAGGTGGCATGTGCAGGTGGGTGTCAGCTGTCGTGGTAGTGGCAGGTGGGGTAAGCCCGACCTTAGGCCCCAGGAGAAGTGTTCAGGTATGAATGGTGGTGGACTGGGTTGATTGCTCCACAGGTCCCTACAGCGTGCATGCATTCTGAGGGAGGTGGTGTGGGGCCATGTGGACCTGACCTTAGTCTCCCCAGTGGTGCCTGCGGGGGCCGACTATGGTAGCAGAAACAGGTAATCTCCTGGCTGCCACAGAATCCTCAGGTGGGGACCACTGATGAGAGGCACGCTTCAGGCCATTGCAACATTCTCCTAGCTGGGCTCTCTGCTACTGGGGAGGGTGGGGTTGTTTTCCCGGAGAACAGTAGTAGGCAGGCCGCTGGAGGACACAGACTTTGCTCTCACCTCGGCCCTACAGCAGCCCACAGGGGCAGTGGTTGTGGGCAGTGAAATTTGTCCTCGGGGTGCATGAAAATGCATAGCTCCCCATCTGCTGGTGGAGATAGTGACGTAGCTGCCCGTGACCCCTGTCTTGGTCCTGGACGCAGGGCAGGATGCAGTCTGTGAGGGCTGGGCTCTCAAAATGGCACCATGCTGTAGCTGCTTAGGACTTGGGGGTTTGTGGGAGTCAGCATTAGCTCCCTTCCTGGAGCAATGCCTCCGTGTGCTCTCCAGACAACTCTTTATGTTAGGCTTGGGGCCTGTGAGGGTCAAGATCCTCTCCATGGCTAGGACTGTAGGAGTCCACAGCAGGAATATGGACCACTAAGGGCCTCTCACTTACCCTTTCCCCACAGGTAGGGAGCCTCTCCAGACTCACAACTGATCCTGGCCAAGCAGGTCGCCTTGCTTCTCTCTCCTCGGCTTTTGGTGCTTCCTGTCACCTCACTGTTGAATTCCAGTGCTCTCTCTGAGATGATCTATTTGAAGTTGTATTATCTACCAGCTATGTTGGTTTCTCTCCATGGAAAAGGTGAGTCCCAGATGCATCTTGAAGCTCTTCATCCCTTACAGGGTTATGTGTGTGTGTGTTTGTTTTTGAGACAGAGTTTCGTTCTTACTGCCCAGGCTGGAGTGCAATGGCACGATCTCAGCTCACTGCAGTCTCTGCCTCCTGGATTCAAGCAATTCTCCTGCTTCAGCCTCCTGAGTAGCTGGGATTACAGACATGTGCCATCTCACCCAGCTAATTTTTGTATTTTTAGTAGAGACAGGGTTTCTTCATGTTGGTCAGGCTGATCTCGAACTCCCGCCCTCAGGCGATCTGCCTGCCTCAGCCTCCCAAAGTGCTGGGATTACAGGTGTGAGCCACCACATCCAGCCTCTTACAAGGTATTAAGAAACTTAAATAAGATAATCCATGTAAAGCACATGGCACTTTGAAAAACTTTTCAGTACACGTTATATCAGGTACTGTAACTGTCTTTAGGGAATCAGTGACAAATAAAACCTGGTCCCTATGCTCACGATGCTCACAAATCCATAGAACAGACAGAGGTCATCACATGATGATGACATGATATGATTGATGGAGTAACGGAAGGATGGAGAAGGCAGTGTACCTGAATAGGTGTTTCCTAAGCAGGCATGTGAGTATCACACTAGCCAGAAGGACTACCCTGTAAAAACGGCCAGCAGCTTGAAACTGCACGGCCCCTTCCAAGTGTGTGAGTGATAAAGTAAGGGAAGTGAGAAGCAGCGGACAATGAGTCTGGGAAATGAGACACTGTGATGTGCAGCAAAGGGTATGAACTTTGGAGTCAACAAGTCTTTGGTTCCAATCATGGCTCCATCACAGACCAGATACATGAACACATCCCTTTACCTCTCCAAGAACCCTTTGGATGGAGGTCGCATCCAGGGAGAGAGGCATCCTTTAGAACATTGCAACATTCCAGGAAAATGCTGATAAGGGGCTCAGCCACTCATGGAAGCAGTGGGGATACCAGTGGAAGGAGGGGATTAAGAGACTCAGTGGGCGTGGAGGCAAAATCAACATCTTGGAGAAAGTTTAGATGGGGCAAATGATGGTAAAGAGGAACTGAGCGTGAAGTCCTTTCATTGAAGTGTTTTGGGCATGAATTAAAAGAACAAAGGAGAGTGCATAGACAGCACACAAAGTTGGCATTACTGTTGCACTTTTATTACTGAGTTTTCCTTTTGGAAAGAAATCCTGCCCTTCTCCCCTCCTTTCAGGATGAGAAAGCTGAGGCCCAGAGATGCCAAATCATTGGCACAAGGCCCCGTGGAGGTAGAGGGTGGGGGTAGGGATACCCCGTAATGGGGTCAAAACAAGGATCAGGGTCTCCTTGGGCCAGTGAAGCCAAGGTCATTGGTTCAGTGGCCATGTGTAGAAATAGCTATACAATTTCATTTTAAAACCATGTTATGTGCTATTTAAGTTGGTCTTAAAATGCTGTGTACTGCAGAAAGGGATATGGGACCTTTTATGAGAGGCCAGTTAATGTCATGGGCCAGACTATAAACATTGCTACCCAGTGCCTAGAAGGATAAAACCATGTCTACAGGGCTGACCTTGAAACGCCAGCATCCTGAGGTAGTGGCAGTCACACTTCAGGTAGACCTTTGTGTCAACTCCATTTCCCTGCCTCCTGCACTGCGAGCCTACCTTCCTGCCTAGGAGGCTGGGTGGAAGAGAGACCTGAGAGCATGTCAGCACACACCTATGCCCCAGGAGCAAACTGGCGAGTCCTCTCCATTTGAGTGCCTTCCTGAGGGCGGAGCTAGATGTGTGTGAGCTAGGGTGATGGGGGGGGGGGGGGGGGGGGGGGGGGGGGGGGTGGGGAGCTGCAGGGGGTCTTCCTCCATTGGGAGAGCCTGCCACAGCCTGCCAGTCTCAACCCTGTTTTCCTCTGGTTTCGTTGGGCAGTGCGCATCTTATGCCCTGCCTGCTGGCCCTGGACCTCTCCAGCATCCCACATACAGGTTCTCTGAGCCTCGTCCTGCCGCCACCCAGAGTCCCTCATGCATTGTCTAAGCTGAGAGCAGGCGGCAGCCCCCAGGCCCAGCACAGGCTGGCAAGAGAAAGCTCTGACCCTGCTAGTGCTCCACCCCCCAGCTGTCGCTCCTCCTCCATGCCCACTGGCATCATTTGGCAGAAAGCAGCCCCCTGCCCCCACCCCAGCCTGGTCCAGCAGGCACAGCTTAAGTATCCACAGAAACTCTGCCTTTCCTGGGGTTTGGAGCAAGCCAGACAGGGAGGGAGGGAGGTGGTTTCTGCCTGCCACAGGCTCAGCAACCACACTTCCCTCTGGGCTCCTCCCGCTGCTGGCTGCTAGAGCCCCTCTCCTCCCGTTGCTTCTGGTGGGGGATGGCCGCTGCCACTGCAGAGGCTTGGCAAATTCTGGCTGCCAGTGCTGGGGTAGTGACATGTATGTTCCTATTCCTCCGCTCCCTGAAGTCCAGGATAACAACAACCACACTTAATATGTCTCTTTTAACCTTTCTAAGAACTTTCCAAACTTTCTCTCCCTAGATCCTGTTTTCCATACGAGGCAAGCAGGATAATTAAGTTGAACTCCTTTTTGACCAAAGGAGAAATGGAGACTAGAGAGGACTCGTGGCTGTTTACTGGGTGTGGAACCCACGGGACCTTCCCCGTGCCACACCGTCACCAGCATCACACATTCTGTACCCCCCAGAGGTGCCAGAGCATACTCCCAAAAGCTACTGCAAAAATGTCTTTGCACTTTTCACAGTTTCCCCTAACATCGAAGGACCTGGAGGTGCCCCACTTAGGGAGTGCATGGGGCAGCCGAGGGGATGCAGCTCCCTTCTGGGCACAGAATCTGCCCCTGCTTCTCTTCCAAAGAATGAAGCCCCTCCCTAGCCTGCTGGACTCATGTGCTTTGTGATCAACTCCGTGTCCTGCAAGGGTTTTCTTTATTGACATGAAAACCCCATGAAAAGATGCTTTGTCTGCATTTTCCCAGAGGTGATAGGAAGCTTCAAAGGGTAAAGGAAATTAGACAAGACGGGGAAAGGTGTGCGGAGATGAGAAAAAGGTGTGCAGCCTGATGTACGGGCAGGGACAGGGGTGTCTGGAGTCTGCGCCATGTGTGCCTGCCTCTTGGTGGTCCCTTGTGTGGACTTACTGCCTTGGCCTTACTCTGGCTTGAGATGAGAATGCCCCCAAGGCAACCTGTGACTACTCCTCTCTCCTGAATCCACAGGGCTGACATCATGAGTCCCTGCCTCCGCCTCCTTGCAGGTCCTTCCCTAAACTCCCTGGATGATAAGTCTCAACCCTGGCCTTCAAGATCTCCAGAGGAGGATGTGTCTAGGTCTCTAGATTCAGATGTTTTCTATATCTTCTTCCTTGGAGCTAGCCAGTCTTTCTTCTGCATTTGTAAAAGATCTCTTCTTTAGAAGAGAAGATCTCTGGGGAAGAGAGAAGGCATGGTGCCGACAGGGAGCAAATGAAATCCCGATGCTGGTCATTTTCCTCTTCTCGTCCCTCTCTTCTCCCCCTCCTCCCTCCCCATCACCCTGCTGCATCACCCTTGGGACCGCCTGTCAGATGTTTTCACTGCGATGAGCAATGCCTGCCTATACAGTGCCTTTATGTGTTGTTGATTTTGCCGTGAGCCTTCAGGCTTCTCCTTGTAGCCCTGACAAGGGAAATCCCATAATGAAGGATTTCACGGAGCTCCACAGGCTGGGGAAAGCTTTTCTTTCCATCTGTCATTTTACTTTAAGCCTTGACCTTTCTGTTCCCATGTGAGGCAGTACCAGGAAGAGGCTTGAGCTGGAGAGCAAAACGTCTGGGCTCAGACCCCGGACTGGGCTTTCGACAACATTAAAATAAGTCACGGAAGACCGTGCGCATTCCGGGGGGTACAATGGGGGGCAAAGATGGGAAGGTGAAGAGTTTAAATAAAGGAGAACCCCTTTGGTTTAGAAGGAGGTCCTACATGGAAGGAAGAAGGCAGAATAGTCTAGGAGTCCCCCTCTCTGGCCATCCTTGGCCACTCAGGGACTCTTTACTGAAGACAGCAGAGGCCTCAGAGTCCAACACGTCTGGGCATGAATATTGGCTCCACCACTCGCTGGAGAGCTGGATCCACATTGCAGACAACCTTGCTAAGCAGCCTTGGTCAAGCCGCTTAGTTTCTCTGACTCTCAGTTTCCACTTGTGAAAGTTGGAGGTCCCGATGCAGACACCACAGGCTGCTCTGCAGATGGAATAGGAGGATGGCAGGTGCTCACACCTACACACAGGCAGCGCCCAATCAAGGGTGTCCACAAGTTTGTTTCAGATGAGGACAGAACCTCAACAGAAACTGGCAGATAACAGAAACCAAAGTGCCCAGCCTTGGCCTCTCTTTGCTGAGAGAACCCCCCGAAACTCTCCAGAGGGGCCTGAAAGCAGGACAAACAGCCAATAGGAAAGCAAACCCGGGGCTTTGATGGCAGTAAAGGCCCATCTTCCGACCAACTTTCCCATGTCAGGTCGATAGGGAGACTGAAAAAAAAATTACAGTCTCCAAGGCTCCAAGACAAAATACCCAGCCGGCACTGCTTTGAAAGGGCAAAGCCTTCGAGATGCACAAGGATTTTGATTGTTTGAAACGTTGGTAACATTTCATCTTCCCAGAGACCTTGTTCATTTATCAGGGTTCTTAAAACCCTTTTGTTCATAAGCTTGTGGTGAGGACAGAAAACATTCTATCTAATATCAGAGCACAGCTGTTCAGCGACAGAAAGACTTAGGGGAAAAGCCCTTCAAAAAAAAAAGGAAGGGGTGAAACACCAGGGCTACAAACATGGGAAAAGCGACCGTGGCTGAAAGAAGGCCTTGCAAGAAACAGCTGCCTAACAAGACTATGCTGTTTGGGGAAGTGTGAGAAAGAGAATCAGCACACTGACAGCAGGACCTCTGCAGCGGCTTGGTAAACACTGAGAGCAAGGCGAGGCCCCCAGAGCTGGGCTCCTCCTCTCTGTAGGGTTCCTGGCAGTTCTACGCAAGGCCCCAGCCAGGGCCCCTAAAAATGTCTGAAGTAGGTGTGGAGCCTTGAGTAACATCTTCTTAAGGGCCAGTGTGGCTGGGGGAAAAAAAAAGGCCTAGTGGAAAACTCTGTCCATCCAATGCCAGAGAAGACCAGGAAATATTTTCTAAAAAGGGCTTTGACTGCTCCTGAAAGCACAAGACAGAGCAAGCAGGGTCAGGCCAAGGCAGGGACCGAGTGGCGCTAAGCCACCGGCTGAGTGAGGCCGGGACGGACAGTTCAGGGTCTTGGATTCATTTTCAGCTCTGCAGTTTTTAGTCGAGGGTCATGTTGATTTTCATGAATTTGAATAAAGGAAAATCACATCCACATTTATGAAATAGTATAGCATTTTTTAAAATGTGGTTTTGTTTCACATTTCAAGCCAAATTCTAAAAGGGAATAAGGATAAAGTTGATAGAAGTAAATGTTCAATGCTGTGAATTACAGTCACCTTGTTACGTGATGCTCACGTCTAACAGCTATTGCAAGCAGGAGCTCTAGAATCAGAAAGACCTGGGCTTAAATGCCCGTGCTGGGTGACCTTGAAAAACGTTTCTACTCCTCTGTGCCTGAGATTCCCCAGCAGTGCAATAAGAATCCAAGCATGTCCTCCACGAGGTTGTCATAAAGGTTCCACAAGCTTCTACATAGGAAGTATTTAGAATAGGGGTGATCCGAATGAGCTGTGCAAAACTGAAGCTATAATTTTAATGAGATGGGAGTTATAATGAGATTTTGTTGCAGTAAAAAGAGCCAAGTCAGGAAGCGTGGGAGATCTGAGCTCAACCGCTAATTAGATTCCATGGAGGCAAAGGATACCTGTCTCCCTAACTGACATGAAAGTTAACGGTTGGCCAGGTGCGGTGGCTCACGCCTGTAATCTCAGCACTTTGGGAGGCCGAGGCGGGCAGATCATTTGAGGTCAGGAGTTCAAAACCAGCCTGGCCAACATGGTGAAACCCTGTCTTTATGAAAAATAAAACAACAACAACAAAAAAAAATAGCCGGGCGTGGTGGCGGGTGCCTGTAATCCCAGCTACTGGGGAGGCCAAGGCAGGAAAATTGCTTGAACCCGGGAGACGGAGGTTGCAGTGAGCCGAGAGTGTCCCACCACACTGCAGCCTGGGTGACAGAATGAGACTCGGTCTCAAAAAACAAAGACAGTTATGACTAAAGAGACTTAGGAAGTATAAAGGCATTTATAAATGTGATCTGTGGTTATTATAAAATCTCCTTATTATGCAATTTATTTTCCCTCATTCGGCAAAATTCTAATGCAAGGACTGGGAATGATCAGCTCATAATTCTACCTGATAATCTTTATTCTAACAAACCAATTGCAAAGAGAGAGAGAGAGACAGACAGACAGACAGAGACGTAGTAAGAAAGACAATCAGGGAAATGTGATGATACTAAGGAATTATTGTTCACTCTTTTTAGTTGTGACAATTGGACTGGGACATATATGTACGTAGGAGAGGGTTCAGCCACTGTTACACACGGAGCATTCAGAGATGAAATGGCATGATGTTTGGATTTGCCTTAAAGTCATCTGGGTGGGAGGGGGAACTGGGGTCAGGTATAGAGAAAAAAAGACTGGCAGTGTGCTAATAATTACAGAAGCTGGGTGAGGGGCATGGTAGTTATTTATATTATCTACTTTTATGTTTGAAAGGTTTCCATAGTAAAAGGAAAAAATAACAATGAAATCCACAAAAGGGATCAGTGATTAAATATCTGTGATGGCAGCTGAGGACCAAGTAGAGAGGCCTGACTGGGAGGTGAGCTTCCCTGCATACCTTGGGTGCAAGGAAGATGCACAGTAATGGGAGACAGCTGGAGACTGGGCAGCCTGCTACACACAACGCTGTGTGATCTAAACAAGTCAATTAACCTCTCCAGACCGCAGTTTCCTCATCTTTAAAGTAAGAACCTGAGACTCAAATGCCCCTTTCAATGTTAACATCATATGATTTTTAGAGATCTCAAGAAATCAGGTACATCTTGCCAGATTTTCTGAATACAACAGATAAATCTCACTTTCAAGCAAATGAAAACATTTAAAATATACCAGGAAAAGAGCCGGGCATGGTGGCTCACGCTTGTAATCCCAATGAATCATGAAGCTGAGGTAGGCAGATCACTTGAGCCCAGGAGTTCAAGGCTATAATAAGCTCTGATCAGATCATTGCCTTCTGGCCTGGGCAACGGAGCAAGACCCTGACTCTAATAAAAAAAATAAATAGGCCGGGCGCAGTGGCTCAAGCCTGTAATCCCAGCACTTTGGGAGGCCGAGGCGGGTGGATCACAAGGTCAAGAGATCGAGACCATCCTGGTCAACATGGTGAAACCCCGTCTCTACTAAAACTACAAAAAATTAGCTGGGCATGGTGGCGCGTGCCTGTAATCCCAGCTACTCAGGAGGCTGAGGCAGGAGAATTGCCTGAACCCAGGAGGCGGAGGTTGCGGTGAGCCGAGATCGCGCCATTGCACTCCAGCCTGGGTAACAAGAGTGAAACTCCGTCTCAAAAAAATAAATAATAAATAAAATATATCAGAAATGTTCTCTATTTAAAGAAGCACTGCACCAGAGTGTCTGGCTCAGTGACAAGCCTTTTGTGAAGGGGATATCTTTCTCCCCAATTTATTGGTGGCTTCAGATTTGCTTGGTACAGTAAAAGGTCAATTGACCAGAACACTCAAGAGATTGCAGAAGTTCTTCCAGATTTCATTTTTACAAGCTGAATGTTCACTTAAGGGAAAAAAAATTCCTTTATGTTTCTCTCAAAATCAGGCAATTTCCCTCAAACACAGGAGTCTACTTTCCCATCTTAGGAAGGCTAGAGCGAGGCATGCAGTCTTCTTGGTGATCTGGCTTGACGGGGCCACAGGGCACCTGCTCTCAGTGTCTGGGACTAGAGAGGGAGACAGCACAGGTAGAGACGAGGAGGAGTCTGCCAGTTTCATTGTAGAATCTCCTGGAAGTGGGGGACAAAAGGAAGAGAGCCATTAAGAAAAGATTCTGATCAGCTGCCTCAATTAGTCAGCGCTTTCCTGCATCCTTCATTCCCAAATGGGCTTCTCACATTTCTCTTTGTTACCTTAAGGACTTGGAACACGGCCGGGAGCGGTGGCTCACGCCTGTAATCACAGCACTTTGGGAGGCCGAGGTGGGCGGATCACTTGAGTTCAGGAGTTCCAGACCAGCCTGGCCAACATGGTAAAACTCTTGTCTCTACAAAAATACAAAAGTTAGCCAGGCGTGGTGGTGCGCGCCTGTAATCCCAGCTATTCAGGAGGCTGAGGCAGGAGAATTGCTTGAACCCTGGAGGCTGAGGTTGCAGTGAGCCAAGATCACACCACTGCACTCCAGCCTGGGCGGCAGAGCGAGACTCTTGTCTCAAAAAAACAAACAAACAAAAAGACTTGGAACAAAGTTTTCTAAGACACGGCCTGCAATCTCTCTCTTATTTCTTCCAAAAAGTACCTGATTTTGTCTACCACGGATTCAACATTGTTTTGTCCTATTAAGAGCACCTGTCTCACGGATCATTAAAAAACCAAACTAGAAATATCTTTGAACAGTGAGTAAAAGCCCACACTTTTTAGAAGAACTACTGTAAACAGACACTCACCAGGAGCTATAGGAGATTTAAGGAAGTAAGAAAGGCTCTGACTTCTTTTTGTTGAGACACAAACCAGGGACAAATCATAGACTCTGATGGCCGGGGTTCCAGTATTGTGTTTGCGTCCCAGCTCATCCCGTAGCCACTGAGAATTTGGGTCCTTGTTTCCTTCCCTGTAATAGGTGATAAAAATAACACCAACTCATGGGGTTCTTGGGAGAATTAAATGAGATAACCCCATAAAGCAGTTACAGTGGTGGGCACATGGTAAGCGTTCACCAAGTGCCTTAGTGTATGAGAAATGCGCTCATGCAAGAAGCCGCTAACACCAGGACATGCCATACCAGTGAGGTCACATGATGCCTAATACCCACGGCCAAATGAACAGTAGGGAGGGTCCATTTGCTGCAGGAGAATAGGGTGTGAGTGTTACTGGGGGCACCAGGACCAACTGGGCTAGCTTCCAGAGTGTCTGAGGTATCCATCACCCACATGGCTGGTTTGACCTACAGCCCACCCAGGGATGAATGTGGACCAGCCTGGACCTCAGGGCACTTGGGCTTTCTGTTCCCCCAAAAGAACTTGGAGTTTTATGGGTGTTGGGGATGGTTGGTCAGGAAGGGATTCACAGAGTGGAGTCACTGGCCCCAGGGGCTCAAAGATGGACAGGATTCCCAAAGGTTAGGGGCAGAGATAATCAAGAGGCCGGCTTAAGGGCAGCCCACCTCCTTTCTAGAGCCCCCCTTCATGGTCACCTCTTCCAGGGCTGAACATTACGCACTGTTGGCAACGGCTTTCCCTCTCTCCCTGACATCCCCTAGCTGCTGCTCAAACAGAAACCTACTTTTGCTTGCCTGGCTCTTGGGAGAGCTGCTACCTACCTCCCCTCTCCTACAGAGAAGCCCTTCTCAGAGCTGAGGTCCTGCCAGCCCTTCCCTCGGGCTTTCTCCTCTCCCGAGGACCATGTTCGGCTGGTCTCCTGGAAGCCGCGACTCGCATTTCTGCACAGCCCAGCACAGGGGTGCCAGCCCTCCAGTGGGCTTTGAGGTCTCGCCTGGCGGGGGCCCAGGTTTGTGGCTGCTGTGTAGTCGCTCTCTCCACCGCCTCCACCCTCCAGAGCCGCCGGGGACGCAGCCGCCACTGGCACCCCTTCCCAGTTCAGCTCTGAGACTTTATTCTCAGGACCCTGGCATTCCACTCTGGGCCATCACAGGGGATTTCAAGTGAAAAACAAAACAAAACAAAAACTGAGGAGTGTCTTCCTCGGTAAAACAGGAGCCCAGCTCTGTCACTTACTAGCTGGGTGACCTGGGAAAATTACATGACCTTTCTGTGCTTCAGTTTCTCAATCTATTCAACAAGGATAATAGTAATCTCTATTGTGCTTGTTTTGAGGAGTGCGTGAGTCGATATAATGGACACATTTAAAACAGTGCCCTTTACAGCATTAGGGAGCTGTTGGGATGTTGTTAGTTAATAGGGGTTAAGGGTGCCGGGTACTGAATTAGGCAGACGGTGGAGACATCAATTAATCTCTCTGAGCTTCAGTTTCTTCTTAAAATGAGGATAATGACAGTACCTACCCATTAGACTGTGGGAGGACCAAATAAGGCGATGCATGCTCGTGGTTTTATGTGAATGATTTGGCACAGTCCTTGGCATGTAGTAAACCAGAAAAAGGCTTACACCTTAAAAAAAAAAGGGGGGGGAAGGAGGGAGAAAGAAAGAAAGAAAGAAAAAGAGAGACACAGAAAAAGGGAGAAAAAGGATGGAAGAAAGGAAGGAAGGAAAAAAGAAGGGAAAGAAGGAAGGAAAAAAGGAAGGAAGAGAGGGCGGGAGGAAGAAAACCCTGGCTGAAAAAATAATGACCAAACTCATTAGAGATCTAAGACATGCAACCCAGCTTCCAAAACGCAGCTGGCTACAATAGTTTCCCCAGTCTGCAGCCTCCTCCAGAGCAGCCTCCATGCTGGGGTTGTCCTTAGGCCCTCTAACTGTCCCTGGTCTGGGGTCTTGCACATCACAACCACCAAAGTAAACAAGCTTCAGAAGAGCAGCGTGTTTAAACATGTCTACTCAACCCCCAGGAAAACCGGGGAGGGAAAACAACCCTTTTAGAAGTTTTCTCTACTTGTTCAACACACAGGGCTCTGCCATCTAAGAGGTGGCCGTGTGGGGGTGGCACAGATGGCATGAACCAGCCACAGGGCTGCGGAGGGTGGTAGTGAGTGCCCAGGCTTTGGCTTTTGAGAGATTGTGGCTCAAGTCTTGATTCTGCCCATTTCTGGTTGCAGGATTTGTCACCTCCCAAGAAGCTAGGACTACCGGCATGCACAACCACTCCTGGCTAGTTTTTGTATTTATAGTAAAGATGGGGTTTCACCATGTTGGCCAGGCTAGTCTTGAACTCCTGACCTTGTGATCCACCTGCCTCAGCCTCCCAAAGTGCTGGGATTACAGCCGTGAGCCACCGTGCCCGGCCCAGACTTTGAGCATCTTAAGGCAGAAACAGGAGGTGGCCAGAGTCCCAGATAGGGTGATGGCCTGCTGCTGCTTTGTCTTCTTACTGTCTATAATGAGAAGAAAGTAAAATACTTAATAGATTAGCTCACCCTTATTGAGAATCAGATAAATTATTTGTAAGATACAGACAGTGTCTGGTACAGGTAAGTGCTTCATAAATTTGGGCTGTTGTCAACCTTGGATTTCCCAAACCCCTGAAGACAGCAGGGCATTCTGTACATGAAGTTTTAGGGAAAATCTTGTGCCTTCTTAATTTCTTTGGTTGTGGAGCAGGAGGAGAGGGGTGTGGTCATGACCTGAGCCCCTGGAATGCTTCTGCCTAGCATCACTGACATACGCCCACCCTGCTTTGGGGTCACTTTCCTCCTCTGGCTGCAACTGTCTTTCCCCTCACCACCAACACCCGCTCCTCTGCAGAGACGGTGAACACTCTGGCATTGTTCCTTCCAGCCAATGGCTTCTCTCTGGCCTGTGATTGGTACCCCCCGAGATTCCAGCGCAATCCAGGCATCCCAGCTATGTCAGCGTGACTCAAATTGTGTGTGCCTGACATCCACATGGCCCCGTAGAAGGCCGGCTCCAGCAAGAGGGTATTTGGAACGCTGCTGAATGTTTGATGGCTGTCAAGTTATCTTTTTGGGGTTAGGCCATTAAAGTTGCATCTGATGTTTCATGGAACAAACCAAGACAAACTGCACGTTGAAATCCATGAGAAAAGGAGAAGATTTTTACAGATGAAGACACAATGGCAGCTAAAGTTAGGTGGGGTTTTTTTCCCCTCAAAACTTTGTAATTTTTCTTCCATGTGGCTATTTCAAAGCAGAAGCAATCCCCAAAAGTGAAGCCTAGAGGCTGCCATGTAACAGGTTCAGGGAGAGCTGGAGCTGCTGGGGAACCTGGAAAGAACATGGATCTGTCTCTCCACTCTCATCATCCCAACCAGAGCCGTCTGCTCCATCCCTAAATTCTCTACCCAACCTTCCTCACATACCCCAAAGAAACAGCCTTTTCTGTGCAAACCTAAATTCCTCCTGGGTGCTTTTTAGAGCACGCCCCCAGTCCCCTCCATTCTTATGCTATTTGCAAGTGACCAAGGAGCCAGTCACTCCACCCAATTCCTGGCCCTCTGGGCACACCGTGCACCTTCCCACTTTTGTTCCTGGGCTTTGTCACTTTTGTCCCGAGCACCCTTCCTTTCCACCTCTGCCCCTGTTCATCCAAGCAAATGGTCCAAGAAAGAGTCCACTCAACTAACAGGCATACTGCCAAGCAACGGTACGATAAGAAAGATTAGCAGACCAAGCGTCAGAGCCCTTTGACCCTTGAACCCAGGACTCAAGCACACCTCCTCCAGGCAGCCTTCTCAGGCCTCCCCTCAACAGAACCCCTCGGTCTCCCTCTTCCTGCACTCCTTTAACCTTTAGCTGACCCCCATCTCCCTAAGTAAAAGCGATGTGTGTGTCTGTTCCCCTCCAGACTGTAAGGCTGTTGAAGATGGAGACCTCGAGATGCTCATTCTCTTTCTTGGACCACTTAATTGATAGAATCAAGACTTCGGGATCTTTTTCCTTCCACAGGCACTTGAATGCATAAAGGAGCAAGTGCAACAGTGCTGATGGCACATGATGTATAGAAGCAGACACTGGTGAGGCAGGCCCCAAATGCCCATTAATTGTGGGAAGTCGTAAAATTATGGCATATCCTTGCTATTGAAAAGCGTTCTGCACTTACATTGAATGAAGTAAATCTATATGTACGGACATGGAAAGATTCCAAGAGATTATTATTAGCTGAAAAAAGTCAAGTCACAGAACAATAGGTTTGGCATGATCCTATTTAGATTTTTAAGCTGTTATGTTCCAGAAAGAAAGCCGTAAAGATCTCTCTGATGTGACTGGGAAAATGGTGAGTTATGCTAGGAAAGTGGGAAGTCATAAAAAATGAATCATACATACCATAAACATTTTATTTAAAGTTGATGTACATTTATTTCTTGACAGCAGTTCAAAATTTTTTAGTATGGGTCTGCTGATTAGAGCTGTACACCGTCTTTCATGTGTAAGCCATACACAGAATGCATTATCTAAGACTTCTAATTTCATTTTCTTTAAAGTAGAATGAGAAAAAGTTATGGATAGAGTAATTTCAGTGCAGGATCCTAAATTATGCTACATAGAGGCCGTGTGATCTACGTAAGTAATATCACTGTTGAGCATAAATGTCCAATCTGTGAAACAGGGCATTAATAATATACCCACAGGTAACTGATAGGAAAAAAGGTGATCCTGTGTGTACAATGCCTGGTGCTCAATAAGGGTGAGCTAATCTATTAAGTATTTTACTTTCTTCTCATTATAGACAGTAAGAGGACAAAGCAGCAGCAGGCCATCACCCTATGTGGGACTCTGGCCACCTCCTGTTTCTGTCTTAAGATGCTCAAAGTCTGGGCAGGGCACGGTGGCTCACGGCTGTAATCCCAGCACTTTGGGAGGCTGAGGCAGGTGGATCACAAGGTCAGGAGTTCAAGACTAGCCTGGCCAACATGGTGAAACCCCATCTTTACTATAAATACAAAAATTAGCCGGGCATAGCAGTGCATGCCTGTAGTCCCAGCTGCTTGGGAGGCTGAGGCAGGAGAATGGTTTGAACGTGGGAGGCAAAGGTTGCAGTGAGCCGAGATTGCGCCACTGCACTCCAGCCTAGGTGACAGAGTGAAACTCTGTCTCAAAAAAAAAAAAAAAAAAAAAAAAGCTCCAAGTCCATAGATACGAAACGGAAATGAATACCTGACACAAGCGTGAATGGACAAGAGCCTGCTACGTGCCAGATCTGTACTAGTGGAACGGCAGCATACTACTTAGGAAGCTCGTTTTTGTTCCAAAGGACATTATGATCTAATGACGAAGGTTTGATATACATGGGAAGATGACCATAATAATAAAGTACAATATCAATGAGGATATTGAGGGTATTTTCAGTTGCAGATGATTTAGGAAACTAACAAATCAGCTTAAATACCAATTTACTTTTTGAGACGGGATTTCATATGTTTTCTAGGCTGGAGTGCAGGAGCTGTTCATGATCATAATGCACTATCCCTTCAAATTCCTGGCCTTAAGCAATCCTCCTGCCTCAGCCTCCTGAGTAGCTGTGACTACAGGGGCACACCACCCCACCTGACTTAAAAGTATGCATTTTTATTTATTTTTTTAGAGACAGGCTGTTTCCCAGGCTGGACTCAAACTCCTGAGCTCCAGTGATCCTCCTACCTCAGCCTCTCGAGTGGCTGGGACTACAGGCAACTCTAGGTATACACCACTGCGCTTGGCTCACCAAATTTTTAATTGGCTCAACCAATGAAAATGCCAGAGGTCAAAGGGATTTCAGGAGATACCTGATCAAGCTTCTGGTTCTAGTTCCTTTGCTTTTCTCAGTTCTTTCTTACTGCATGTGTCAGCTTTGTTCCCAAGCTGACTTCCCGCTAGGTAAAAAAAAAAAAAAAAAAAAAGAAAGAAAGAAAGAAAAGGAAAAAAAAAAAGCTCTTGCAATTCCAAGCCTCATGCCTGAGACCATATCATCTGCAGTCCTGCAAGCGACTCTAAACCAGTCAAGTTCATGTACCCAATACTGACTCAATCACTCTGCAAGATGAATGAGATTATGTTGATCATCTTGGGCCAATCAGGGATTACCCCCAAATCTGGTGAAGGAGTCAATTTATTGTTTGCTTCTTTCATGTGTCAGGCACGATGCTATTTGCCTTTACATGGATTATCACATTTATCCTCAGAACAACCCTATAAAGTAAGTGCTACTGTCAGTCCCAGTTTATAGCTGAAGAAATGGAGGCCCAGAGAGGCTAAGTAACTTTTCTGTGGTTGCACAGCCAGTAAGTGGTAGAGCCAGGATTCATACTTTGGCGCTCTGTCTCCAGTCCCCCACATTCATAATCACTAGACCATAGAGTCTGCCAAGGGATAAGTTTCATGGTGATGCTTGTTGTGCAGTGCAAACATCACTCTCTGGGTAAATTGGGAAGGAGGAGCACTTGGCCTGGTGTGATAATGACAGGTTAGGGCTTGAGCTAGGTCTTAAGCAAGGGTGGGAAAGTAAGATCAAGTGAACTTTCAGAGATGGGAATCATGTAGCAGAAATAACAAACACAGTGGGATCAGACAGACTGTCAGGTTTGCAGCTTATAGCTGAGTGAACTTCTCCAAATTATTAACTTCTCTGAGCTCACAGGTGAAATGTGAAGCCATGAGAGTGAATCAAAGGCCCATGGAAAAATCTAAAGTGAGAAATGGGCTGAGAATATGATCCTGGAAACCCTGAACAGGACCAGTGAAAGTCAAGTCCTATGGGAAAATGGAAAGTCCCTTGGAAGGGTAAAGAGGAGGTAGACACACACAAAGGATTCGCTAAAGTGACGAATCTAGAGAAATCATTCTAATCATCCTTACCATTTCCTGCCAGCCCAAGAAACAAGAAAGAGAAAGATAAAGATGAAGCCTCAGGCACTGTAAGACTATACGAATAAAGGTATCTCTTTACAATCACCCAATTCCGGAGCTGGACAGGACAACGGACAGCCTGCTTATTCTACAGATAAGAAAGGAGACACATTTTGAACGCTTATATGAAGAGGCATATAGGTAAAGTGCCTTGCACAGTGCCTCATAAACAGCAGGTACTCAATAGACCATGTAAAATATTATTGGTGAATAATAATAGTTATTATTTTCTGAAGTGACGTATCCGAGGCCTCGGAAGTTGATTAGTGACAAAAAAATATAAGAATCCATGCCTTTTAATGTCTAGTGCAGTTCCTTCGTTACTCTGAGGCTTTTTCTCCTATGAAGGATGCCAGATACCACTGAAAGGGAGAAGAAAGAGCAACCTAAAGTAGGAAAAACTACCAAAAAAGGAAAATGTTGGAATAAGCACTGAACAAGTAGTCTGGAAACCAAGATTATGAATCTTGGTCTGCCATTAACTGGCTCAATGATTTAACCAGCTCAGGCCCCAGTTTACTCATCTATGAAAGTTGAGATTTGAATAAGTTCATCTTGGTTTCCCTCTAACTCTGAAATTCTATGAAACTAGGTTCCTCTCTTAACATTGCAGTAGGCTTCTTTATAAAACACATAAATACATTCTGGGAAATAATTCATAGGGGCAAGGTCACATAAAACATTGAAAGTAAGAAAAGGCATGAGAGTTGGCTTCAAATATCTGAAAAGCCCTCTAGTCAATATGTGTTAGATATATGTGTGTGAGGCTCCAGAATCCAGGAGTAAAAGCAACAGAGAGGTAAGTTTCTGTTCAATACAAAACAGGTTTTTTCCCATGTGTTTTGGAGCTGTGCTATTAGGTGCATATATGTTCACAATTGTTAGGTCTTCAGATGGACTGATCCACTTATCATTACAAAACATTCTTTTTGTCTCTAGTAACAATTTGTGTCTTAAATTCTATTTTGTCTGGTATTTGTATGGCAACTCCAGCTCTCTTTTAGTTATTATTTACGTAGTATGTATTTTTTCAATCTTTAAACTTGTTTTTTAAAGTGTGTCTCTTACAGATAGTATATAGTTGGATCATATTTTCTTTATTCTCTTCCTTTTGATTGAAGTGTTTGGTCTATTTACATTTAATGTAATTATCTATCAGGTAGAATTTATGTTTGGCATTCTGCTATTTGTTTCCTATACATAGTATGTCTTTTCTATTGTTCTGTTCCTCTGTTAGTGTCTTCTTTTGTGTTAAATGTCTATTATCTAGTATGACATGTAGATTCTTTTATTACATTTCCTATAATTTCAAAGTTGTTTTCTTAGTGGGTGCTCTCGGAATTACAATTAACACTTTAATTTTAAACAATCTAGTTTGGATTAATGCCAACTTAATTTCAGCGCTATATAAAAACTTTACTCCAAGACAGCATAGCTCCCTCCCCTCCCCTGTGTTATTATTGTCATAAAAATTACACCTCCATATATTATAAGGCCATCAACGCTTTTTAAATTATTGCTTTATGTAGTTGTCTTTTAATCAGATAGAGAAAAACTATTACAAAAATAGAAAAATTAAATTCATATTGTCTTATATATTTACCTATGTTTTTACATTTACCAGTGTTTTCTATGTATTTGTGTAGATTTAACTGTCTAGCATCATTTCATTTAAACCACAAGAACTCCCTAGTATTTCTTGTAGGATGAGTCTAGTAGCAATGAAACCTCTGTTTGTTCTTAAATCTGGAAATACCTTATATTGTGCCCTCATTTTTGAAGAATAATTTTGCCAGATATAAAATTCTTGGTTGACTATTTTTTCTTTCGGTGCTTTGAACATTGATAGCCCACTACCTTCTAGCCTCGATGGTTTCTGATGAGAAGTCAACTGTTTAACTTACTGAGGATCCCTTGTAGGTGATGAGCTGTTTTTTTCTTGCTGTTTTCAAGTTTTCTCTCTTTCTTTTGAAAGTTTGACTATGATGTGTCTACCTGTGACTCTGAGTTTAATCTACTTAGAGTTTGATGAGCTTCTTGTATATGTAATGTTTTAAATAAACTTGGGATTTTTCCACCATCATTTCTTTAAATATTCTTTCCGCACTTTTCTTCTCTCCTCTTCCTGACACTCCAATTATGTTGGTAGGCTTGATGGTTCCCCTCAGGTCTCTAAGACTTTGTTCATTTTTCTTCATTATTTTTTTCTCTCTGTTTCTTAGACTGGATTGACCTAGCTTCAAGTTAGGTGATTCTTTCTTCTGCTAGTTCAAATCTGCTATTGGGCCCCCACCTAGTGAATTGTTTATTTTAGTTATTTTATTATTTGATTTCAGAATTTCTACTTGTTCTTTAAAGAATTTCATCCTCTTTACTGACATGCGCTATTTCTCATACTTTAATTCTTTAGAGATGGTTTCATTTCGTGCTTTGAACATACTTATATTTATAATAGCTAATTTAAAATATTTAGCTAGTAAGTGCAACATTTGGGCTACCTCAGGTACAGTTTCAATCGATTGCTTTTTCCCCTATGCATAGGCCATACTTCCCTGCTTCTTTGCATGCCTCATAATTTTTTATTGAAAACCGGACATTTAAAATAATACAAGTTAGCAGCTCTGGAAATCAGAATCTCTCAACATCCTGCTGACTTTATTGTTGTTGCTGTTTACACAGTTATTTTCCTGGACTAGTTCTATAAAGTCTGTATTTTTGGTCATTCGTGTGCAACCACTAAATTCTGTGTCCAATTTACTTCATGGGCAGCTAATGACTAGACAGAGATTTCTTCAAATGCTTGAAACGAATAAATTTCCCAGCCTGTGCTGAGGGACTCTATCTATTGGAACATGCCTTCAACAGTCTGGTGGGAAGCTGAAAGTTCTGTCTTCACTGTCACTTTCTACCTGCACAGAGCTCCAGGTCAGCTGGTGGTGAAAGAGTAGCACCTTCTCAGGTCTTTCTTTGGCATGCACAGAGCTGTAGCTATACATGTGGTCTTCTAGATTCTCAAGAATATGTCAGAGCTTTTCAAAGTCCCTTATGGACAGCACATTCCCATATTCTTCTTTTTCCCTTTTCTAGTCAGCCTCTTGGTAACACCAACTGGTATCACCACCTCAGGTAGTTGAAAGAGAAGTTCAAAAGTGACTTTGAAAAAGCAGAGAAATTTGAGAAGGTGAGAAGACAGGGGCAAACCCACCTAGGGACTCTAAACTCACAGGTCTGGTGAAAAGCAAGGTACAGGATCCAAAAACCCAAAGTAGGGAGCATCATTAAAGCAAAAGTGTGCAGTAAGAAGTATCTAATGTCATTCATAGGGCAGAATTCATTTGTGAAACAATAAGTGAAGGAAAATATTATCAGAAAAAAAACAGAAAGAATGAGAAAATTGTAACAACACAGTTTAAAGGAGAAGAATCCATGCAAAGACTTAAACTCCGCAGTTTTAGTAGTGAGGGGCACTAATTTAGTCCCAGCTTTGTCACTGACAGGCTATGTGATCCTGGGTACACATGAGCTGCTGTCCCTCTCTGATCTGGAGTTTTTTTAAGGAAGCGATGTTTCCTAAATCTTAGTTATTTGCATACAACCCTCCTGATTTTAAAAATCTGTATCTATGTATCACTTATTCAACTTAATTTTTTAAAAATCAATTCCCTTCATAAACTTGAATACCATTGTAATATTTGAGAAATTACAAGTTTAAATATTACTTTTTTTTTCTAATACTCATTAGAATTAACCCTAAATTACTAAAATACAAAATGCATGCTCCTGCATAAGCCTCTTCTGATATGGTTTGGCTGTGTCTCCATCCAAATGCCATCTTGAATTGTAATACCCATAATCCCTACGTGCCAAGCGAGGGACCTGTGGGAGGTGATTGGATCATGGGGGCGGTTTCCCCAAGGCTGTTCTGATGATAGTGAGTTCTCAGGAAGTCTGATGGTTTTATAAGCATCTGGCATTTCCCCTGCTTGCACTTCTCTCTCCTGCTGCCATGTGAAGAAGGTCCTTGCTTCTCGTTTACCTTCCACTATGATTGTAAGTCTCCTGAAGCCTCTTCAGCCATATGGAACTGTGAATCAATTAAACCTCTTTTCTTTATAAATCACCTAGTCTTGGGTATGTCTTTATACCAGTGCAAAAATGAACTATTACATTCTTCCTCACTTTGGGAAACATTGGATTGGATGCCTAAGGTTCTTTGCACTTCTGGGATTCTGTGGATGGGAGTTCCCTGTGCCTTCTACTCAAGTGGGAGGGTTACTTCTTAATACCTGTCAGTGAGGATGAGGTAATCTGGAGTTCAAAATAGACTGGTTTCAGATTGTAGCATGTTGGCCACAGATTGAGTGACTGACCCATGGTGAAGTGAAAAAGTAAAAAACCCCCCAGAGATGAGATCTGGTACAGAAATTCCCATACCTTCACACAGTATATGATGTACATTAATAATTCCACAGACCCCTAGAGGTAAATTGGTTCTGAAAGAACATAACGCAATAGACTTTAACAGTAATTTCTAAAACCCACTTAGCTTTGTTTTAGTGCTTACTATGCCAGAGCACGGAATTAAACATACTATAAACATTTACTCATTACAGTCACTCTGCTTGGTATGTATTATTATTCCCATTTTACAGATGAGGAAACCAAGGCTCAGAGCAAATAAATGACTGTTCAGTCCCCTCATGACATCCTAATGAGTTGCCACAGGCACTTTACCTGATTCCTGAAGTCAACCTCACTGTGTAGGGATGGC
Organism: Sapajus apella; assembly: GCF_009761245.1. NCBI lineage: Eukaryota > Metazoa > Chordata > Mammalia > Primates > Cebidae > Sapajus > Sapajus apella. Next base: position 5,546,139 of record NW_022437026.1, read on the forward strand.
TTGCAGAGGAAACTCATTATACAAACAGAAATCTGTCTTCTTTTTTGAGACAGCCTTGCTCTGTCGCCCAGGCTGGAGTGCAGTGGCGTGTTCTCAGCTCACTGCAAACTTCACCTCCCAGTTCAAGTGATTCTCCTGCCTCAGCCTCCCAAGTAGCTGGGACTACAGGCATGTGCTACCATATCCAGATAATTTTTGTATTTTTAGTAGAGATGGGGTTTCACCATGTTGGCCAGCTTGGTCCCAAACTCCTGACCTCAAGTGATCTGCCTGCCTAGGCCTCCCAAAGTGCCGGGATTACAGGTGTGAGCCACCATGCCAGGCCCAGAAATCTGTCTTCTAATGTTTAATCAGTGGTATTCGTTTTGTTCTTTGGGGCCACAGAACACAGATGAGGTAAAATGATCCCTCATTTAGTTCACCCGATTTACAGATGAGAAAATGGAGTGCAACTTGGAGTTTCATTAATGAGATCAGCTTCCAGAAGAAGAGATAACTATTTTATCTTTCCTCTCTAGTCCGGTATCCCCAGTGGTACTGGAGGATGCTTGCTGCAGGAGCCTGGGGTCGAAAATGCAAAGAAGACAGTCATGCCCTATTGTGTTCTGCTGTAATGGCCTTGATGGTCTGCAGGTTTCTGAAGTAGCCACACATTAGGAAGAATACCACACTTTAAGATGGGTATCAGTGAACTAGTCAGGATCCAGAGGAGGGCAGCCTGCTGGTGGTTTATTGTCCAGTTGAACAGCTAAAGGGAAAGGGTAATTCAGTCTAAGGGATGGAAGATGAAGAGATGGAGCTTTCAAGTATCTGAGCAGCTGTCAGTATAAATGAGGGAGGCTTGTTCTGCCTCATTTCAGTGGCTGGAGACAGCACCTAAGGGTAAAAATTGACAGGAAGTAGGAAGTTTGGGCCCCTAACTAGCTGTGTGACCTTTAGTAAATCATTTGACTAAATAGGCTCCTCCATGATAGATGGGACTATGACCTAAGAGACCCGTGAAGTTTCCCTACAAGCCTAAGATGCTTGTTCAAGTGTTACCCCAAGCTACACAGCTTGTGGCAGAGTGGGGACTAGAACATCCCTCTCCTAACCCCAAATCCAGCAATCTCTCCATGTCATATACCATGATTTTTAAAAATTATATAGAATGTTGTTTAAAACCTATCCCAGGTATAATCAATCATTTATTAATTACTGTGAGTTTCTCTTAGTAGCCACAGCTTAAAAAGGAAACGTGTGTCTACAAACATATCATATGTAAAGCAGATAATTTGCATCTAAGTGGACTTCACTGGAGTGCATGTAACTTCAATGAATGACATTTCTCCCATGTTCAAAGCAATGAAAAGTGAGGGAGAAAGGTGGGATACAGCAGAGAGCTTTACTTGCTTGTTTCTGGTTATCAAGACTTGCCAGGAAACAAAAAGAGATGTCTTGTCCAAAGATTGCAACTCCGTGAAATTTGCTTAATTCCCTTTTCACTAAAGGAGCAACCTGAGGCTCCATGAGTTCTGGATAGCTCAGAATGAGCCCTGTTTAAAGAGGCTCACCAAGGCCATGAACTGTCACCTGGAGAAAGATCTGCAAGTTCGGGTCCATTCCAGACCACGTCTATATGTGCTCTGATGGGGGCTCTGAGGTGTAGGAATAAGCTTTAGGTTAGTGCTAGGATTTCCTTAAGCACCCTGGAACAGTGTTATATTCCATATATTCTTATATTCTATGTATTTTTGAAAACTACCATCCTATTAATTTAGGACAAAGAAAATGGCATTTTCCCTCAGCTGACAATGTACCAAGTGCTTATCTATATGAGGAACTAAATGTTAAAAGTTCCAACTCTTGATAGATTAATTCTCCCAGATTCCTAGGAAATGAGAACAGACCTAAACCCACAATTTAAGAATCCTTATTTAAAACATAAAATATATAACAAATCGATTCCTATTTTGATGGTAACTATAAAGTCATTAAAATTTTAGAGATTCCAAGCTGAAAGGGAACTTAGTGATCATTTACTACAGCCGGTTAGTTTTGTAGCTGAGAAACTCAATCTTGGAAACACACAAGCTATCCCCAAGGTCACAGTGCTAGTTAGTGGCAGCATAGGAACGAGGGAAAGAGTACAGTCGGCCCTCTCTATCCATGGATTCCATACCCACAGATACACACACCCAAGCACGGATCAAAAATATTCAGAGAAAAAAACACGGTAAAAAAATAACAATACAACAATGAGAAGTAATACCAATAAAACAACACAGCATACCTGCTTCCACAGCATTCACATTACATTAGGTACTGTAAGTAATTTAGAGATAATTTAAAGTGTATGGGAGGAGTGTGTAGGCTATATGCAAATATTATATCATTTTATATCAGGAATTTTTATATCCCGGATTTTGGTGGTGGGGCAGGGAGTCTTTGAACCAATATCCCCACGGACACAGAGGGATGACCGTAGTATGACTTCTAGGCTAGAGCTGTTTCACCAACATGATGCTAATAAAAAAGACTGTATTTTCTGCATCGATTCTAGGAGACAGTCAGGCTAATAATCGGAGGTCTATATTCTGCTCTCAATGTCTGGGTGTCCCAGGACAAGAAAATGAGCTATTGTGACCTCAAATTCCCTAGCCAAAGGAGTGAAACACTAATCAATGCCTTGTCAGATACAGGGAGGGCTCGTTCAGACGAGAAACAGATGCTGTGGGAAATACAGCTACTCAAAGAAAGGAATGCTCTCCGAATGATGGACCAAGGAAACGGCTCTATCTTTGGCTACTTTAAAAGGACTGAGTCCCAAATATGTGACATGTGAATCAGACAACCAACCAACTTGTTCTCATAGATCATAAACAAATTAAGAATATAATTCTTGAAATCACGATGCAATCCAAGTAATAGTTACTTGACTAGACTGAGTTTTAAAGAGAAGATAAATTTCTACCTCGCTGGTTTAAGACGGGTTGTGTAAGGTGGATAAAACAGCATATTTAATTCTACGCCTTTCGTTCTATGATTTTCTTTTTAAAACATCTACTTATCTGGGATATTGTTTCCCTGGCTTAATCACTAGACAATGTGCTTTTCAGGGACAAGGACTGTATGATTCAACTCTCCTTCCCGTCTTTCTTCCAAAAAACTGTCTTTAAAAAAATTTTTAATTTAATTAATTTATTTTAATATATTTTTTAAATTGTAGTTTAGATTCTGGGGTACATGTGCAGATCATTCAGGACTGTTGCATACGCACATATATGGCAATGTGGTTTTCTGCCTCCATCCCCCCATCACTTATATCTGGCATTTCTCCCCATGTTATCCCTCCTCAACCCCGCTACCCCCATGTCCCTCCCCTCCAAAACACTGTCTATGTCTACTGTATCCCCAACATCTAGCATAGTGTTTGGTATGTGATAATGACTCAATTTTAATCAACTAAAGGAACGGATAAATTGCAAAACCCAAAGGCATTCTCCAAAGCACAAAAATCTCAGCATATTTAACTCTTGCATTAAAACCACTTAAATTCTACCTTACAGTTCGGAATCATACCCCTGACATGTTCTGATGTATCTATACACAGACCTGTGATGTTATCAGTTTAACACATATGTGATCTCTCAGCATGAATAACCTTAATGAACACTATATAGAGTTTCAGTCTCAAACTTCCAGACACAGAAGGCATATTCTATGACTGGCCAAAATGGCATGAGGTCCTACAGTCCATTCCGCTGGCTCCAAGCAAGACTGCATCTAATCTGTGGTTGAGAACGATGCCTTCCTGAATCTGAAATATTTCCACTGAATGAAACATACAGTCTGCCTAGATAAAGTCTTAAATGCCTAAATGGAAGGTCAGTCTTTGATTTCTTGAGGTAAGTATGGTTTTCATCCCAGGTGTAGCAAATTTCACTGGCGTTCCATTACCGACTTACTTAAATCATTTGCTAGATGACATAAAATTGCTGGTAATTACACTACAAAGAGTAATTATATGAACTTTTCTTGTACAAAAGCTGGTAAATTTGAGCCTTATTCACTATTCTGTTCGGGAAATTTTAAATTAAATATGCCATTTTATTTAAAAAGAGAAACATTAGAAGAATATATAGTCAGAAGAAGGTAGGGGGAAGAAAAGGTTGCAAGTGACGAGTTTACTGGAACTACACAATGAGGATCACGTGCTGCTACTTGAAACAACTAAATTTCCTGGGTTTAAATGATTTCAATGAGACCCCCACACAGAAGGGCCTGCACAGCCCTAATCCATGATCTAGGCTTCCCTCGCTCAAAATATTTTTTAAAAATAATGGTTCACGATCCTGAAATAATTGGTGGCCCTGGGATACCAGATGTGAGACATTTCATCTGAAACCTTATGTAAACTAACCCAAACCATTTGCTTCAGAATATCTTCCTGGACACCAGGAAAGAGTTTTGGTCCTGGGTTTGCATTTGCCCGACGCACTGACTGGCTGCTCTCAAAAATGGAAACATATGTGGGCACGATGAAGGAAAGGCTTTGAAAATTAGGCAAAAGGTATACTAAATTTTGGTGACTTTTTATTTTCAAAAGCACAAAATTAAATGTTTTTGGTGTTACTTCTCAGAACAATAACCTAACTTTGGCATCCATAATTTTTTTTTAACAATTTGATGACAATGTTTAAAGGAATAAAGTGAACTTCCCCCCAACACACTCATCAAAAGAATAAGGAAGATAATTTTTGTTATTCTCATCATCATAATTATTATTATTACCAATGAAGCTTGAAGGAACTCACCTCTACGCATCACAAAGAAATAATTATTTGGTTTATAACTGATGAGACCATAATGAAAGTATGATTTGAGATAGCTAAGAGCAGAAATAAATTTGGATTTTTTTGCTCTAATTTCACCTTCCACACGAACTCCTTTGCTTTGGATTTGTGCTTTTGAGTTGTTTGCATGATGCATAGGTACAGACTTTGTTTCAAGTTCATGTGAGAGCAGGTGCTCTTATTTAAGACTGAGCAAAGAGGAAATGCACTCCTCATAGGCTTCCACATCCAACCTAGCTTAGATTGTCTAGCACACTTATACAAACTGCCTATTTTCAGGTCAATTCTAAAATGGAATATATCTCTCCAGAGGTATACGTTTTGAAGATTATAAAACTTTAAAATCAACCTGTTTCACATTTCAAAACTAATTCCTCTTAATGCCAACAAAAGAACAACAAGAAAATGATTTTAGAAAAATTGTAAATCTGCCTCCTGAAATTTGCCACAAGGAAAAGAAAAAAAAAAAGCCTCAAGAAGAGAACTGTTTCTCCATTTTTAAAATTCATTTGTTTTTTAAAGTTTGGAAAATATAAATTTAGCATGTTATGGAATTATGTTATAAACTGTACTAACAGATGCTAGTAATTCTTAAGTTTAAAGATTGAAAATTAAAATATGAATTATTTATTAGAAATACTTTATATTGCTTCAATTGACTGTAACTGATACACAGCTGAATAAAACCATGAAATCAAAAGAATATTTAATCACACAGGGAAAATGGACATTTTTAAGGGGAATGAATGTTTGAATTTGGACAAAATTAAAGTGTTTAGAAAACAAATAAAATTGACCATTGTTCAAAAACAAATTCTGGTGGCGACAGTCTTGACATTTTACAAAGAATTTATATCTCTAAAGTGCTTAACTTAACCTCCACTACTTAAATGTCTGAAATGAAGCTAAAGCAAAATTTAAAGGACACTGTCTTTTTAGTTTTTTAAACACTTCCTTTGGCTCTCTCCTTTTATTTCTTTTAATAATTTATTCTATTTTTTCTACCTTTGTGTAGACAAACCAAGTGTCCATCAAATCAGACACCAAGAAGCATACAGTTCACTAAGGCTGAGCATGACAGTAATTACTGACATTTTTATTAATTATAGCTCATTTTATCCCCCAGAAGAAACAAAACCAAGTCTCTTGTGTCAGACCAGCAATCATAAAACGAAAAAGAAATAAATAATAAGTTAAAAATAGAAGAAATGTGTTAAAAAGAAGGAAAAAGTACTGTTCATAACCAGTGTCACCTTAAAAAAATTTTTTTCCACACAATATCTGCTTCAGACAGAAAGCTTCTCTCCTACTTTAGAAACAAATAATTCTACTTCAAATCCACATTTTCAGAGAAGCCCCCAGCTTTCTGCATCTGATGACGACAACAGCCCCTTTACCTCAAAGAGGTAAAAGCCAGTTCACACTATTTCTCTTCCAAACATCCCCACTGACGCTCCTTGTAGATTTCAGCACAAACTCAGAACTGTCACCGTGGGTTTAGAAAATAATGACACATTTCAGCTATAACCCCCTAGATTGAAAGATTAAAAGAACTTTGCCCAAATTTAGGGGAAATGAAGGTGCGTGGGCTCACTCTGCAGCTGCAGTTTTCAGCCCTTGCAGTTTAGAAGGTTCTCCATGAGTACGGATGCCACGAGGGTATCCAGCGAGTGGGAAGGGAGTCGCCCTACACGTTTTCCCATCGGTTTGAAAGAACTGTTTTGAAAAGGGTATTTCTAGATCGATTTGTTCCAAATGCAGCAAATTTATCCGATATCGTTCACAATGCATGCGCGAGACATCTTACACGTAATAGCCATCGTTTTCACCCACCCAGCTGATACTGAGATGGTTAATGGGGCGGGGGAGCAGGGAGGAATATGTCGTGCGTGAAAAACTCCGGGTGTAAAAGTCAACGCAGAACTCACTCCCCGAGGAACCGAAAAAGACATTCAGGACTCTCTTACTGGAGAGAGGATATAAAGTCAAGCGGCGGCGTCGCGACCCGCGATCGCGATATGCAGTCTGATCTCAGTACCCAGCGGAACTGGACCACAACCCAAAGAAAAGAGGTTTTTCCGGAGCAAAGAGCCGCCCCGAATTCAAAAAAAAAAAAAAAAGTAAACTGCTTAGGGGTGGAAGATGGCGGGGGGCGGGGAGGGAGGAGGGTCGCGCCGCTGGCTCTCTGGCCCGCGGTAAGGCCGTCTCCTCCGCGCTGCCGGCGGCCGGGACCCTGCCCAGCGCGGCGCCCACCGCGAAGGTAGCAGACCCGCTGCGCCGCCGCCGCCGCGCGCTCCCCGCCGCGGCCCCCTCCCCCGCCGCTTCCTCTCGCTCTCCCAGCCCCTTCCCCCACGTGTAGATGACGTCAAAATTCCGCGAAAAAGCCGCGTGGTGGCTCCCCGAGCGGAGGCGCGATTCCGCCGCCCAGCGGCCCCCTCCCGGGGGCTCCTGCAGGGGGAGAAGGGCGGAGGCGGCGGGTTCCTTCTCCTCCCGGGACGCTGGGCCCCCCCCCGACGCCGCAGCCGGACGCCCCCCGCCCCAAAGCTTATTGGAAAATTCACTTTTGTAAAGCAAATGTATTTCCAGAGCTATTTTCGGCCGCGTGAGGCGTGTCCTAAGCTGAATCAGACAGGAAGAGGGGGAAGTTCGGGTCTTTAATTCTTTTTTTCTCCTAAGGGAGGGGAGTGAGACGCTAGGTGGGTGACAGACGGCAGGCGCTCTCCTTCTTAACCCTCGCTTGTCGCATCTGCAGCTTCAAGAATTCAGCCCGGTCCGAGCCGAAATTCGCCCAGAGGAGTGCGGATGCACAGGCCGGGCAGACTCTGCCCTTCTCCAGAGCGCAGCGCCCCAGCGCCCCAGGGGTCTGCTACCAGAGGGTCCCGGAAGCGAGTTCACACCTGCAATCGCACTGCGGTCCCCACCCACCCTCCTCCCCCGAGATCTCCGCTTCCCGACGTTTCCCTCTTCTCCTAGCCCGCATTTTTCTACTTTGCCTGTACCCCCTCCTTCCTCTTGATGTGCCTCCTACGTGTCCCCTCGCATTTTGCCAGTTGGGTTTTCGGTTTTGGTTGACCATCCCTCCCTCCACGGAGAACCACAAACGCAGTTCTACTCTTTGGGGGAGCCGAGAGGAAGGCAGTGGCTCCCATTCTTGTGTCTGAACTCAATCACTCCCCGTTCCCCACCCGGCCTAAATGGCCCTGCGCGGAGGCGGCGGGACTCGAACTCGCGCTGCTCTCGGGCCTCGAGCCGTCCGTAATCACCTGGCTGGGAGACAGGCATCCGCCAGGTGAGCTTGGGAATATGTGTGCTTAGTGCTGCTGGCTCCTGCAGAAATGTGCCTATAAACACCCAACACCCAACACCCTGCTGCACCCTCCACCTCCAGGCTTTGTACACTTTCCAACCGAAACTCCAAAACGCGAGTAGAGGGTGGGGAGCCGGCCGGAAAGGGAATAAAAGTGCAATAAAACTGGCGTTCACTAAAGTTTATCACCAGTCCTACATGAGATATATATATTTTTCCGTGAACGGTGACAAGGAGATAAGGAAGAACCAACATTCTTCACCCCCCTCGCCGCCCCCTACCCTCCTGCCACGATGATCAGTTTGGACTTCAAAGCCAGAACACAGGCGCTTGCGCTTTTTCTCTAAACCTAAGTCTACACTGAAAGAAAATGTGCACTTTTGCCCAGAAGGCAACATGCCTTTTCCCGCGTGCTAGGTGGGGTGCATTTTAACAAGAAATTAAGGTTTTAACACATGGCTGGAGTGGCGACCAAAAGGGAAAACTCAGTTTCCATTCCAAGTCTCCTAGAGACATTCCTGCCAACCTCCGCACCCTCTCACGCCCCACCCCACGTGTGAGAGAGTGTCTGAAAAACCACCGGGGATTGGATTCGATGGCGACGTTCACGCTCTGGAACAGTCCGTAATCGGAAGGGGAAGTGGACAGGGGAACTTCAAGAGACGAGCCTGCCACGCGGGAAGCGCTCGAACTTGCGGGTCTCCAAGAATGCAGAAACCACCAGGAAGGGGGGGCATCCGGCCGCGACCCTCTCTGCCCCTCCCCTCGGCCGCCCCCCTCCCCGCTGGAATTTCTCTGTAAAGCAGGACGGGTGGGGGGAGGGGGAGAGGGAAGGGAAGGGAAGGGGCGAGAGGGCCCTAGGCTCCCTCCCAAGACCTGAGGACTCGCCACCCAGGCATTCTCCTCTTGGTGGGCAAGGCCCCCGGAAGACCACCCGCTTCTTCCTCCCCCCTCCCCCCACTTCGGGAGACGCAGAGCTGGAGATGCCTTCCTTGAGGGAGGGGGGTGCGGGCGGGGATGGAAGAGATCCCGCTCCCAGAGCTATCAAGTGATGTCCAGAGGCTGGCATCCCCAGCGGCGGCCTCTGTCCTTGCCTGTCGGGTTAGATTTATACTTTAAAAATACCTCCCGCGCTCCCTCCTTTTCTCTTCTCTCCACGCAGCAACTTTCCTTGATCCGCTCAAAAGTGGCTTAGGTGAAATTGGAGTAATTCCCTTATGGGGATCTTAAAATGTAAGTGAATGTATTTATTTACCAGGGGTGACTCAAAAGCTTAAGTCGGGAAGTCCAAGGTGACTAAAATCAACAGGTGATTGTTCGGGACCGACTGTGTGCGGGTGAACACCGTACTCGGCCAGGGTGTCATCCGCGGCGCTGGACTGTTTCATTTTGAGTTTCCAACTTGGGTTTTTCAGCGAGCTTTTTTTCTTCACGAAAGCTAATGGCTTCCACAGCAATTAGACATTTTCTTCGCCCGCCCCTTCCCTCCCCTTTCTTTACATATAGGAGATGGGATACTCATTCCCGCTGCTATTGATAAGGTCGGAGGTGGCCGGGCCTCTCCCGAGCTTTCGCCCGCCCCAGCGCCCGCTCTCCCTCCGCCCTCCCTTGGCTTCCTTTTGATGTAGTGGGGAACGCGTCCTACCAAAAAAAAAAAAAAAAAAAAAAAAAAAAAGTAATCTGCCCGGTAACAATCAGCGCGCAGTAGCAGGAGCCCCAGAGCTATTGGCTATGCAAATAGAGGGAGGGGAGACGGCGCCCCAAACTCTTACCCTTTTAAAGCTATATCCCCCTCCTCCCCCCTACACCTTCCGCCCCACCCTCGTTTAAAGAGGCTGGCTCCGGGGCCTGAGTTAATCGCCTGCACCTCTGGTTTCTTCGCTCCCCTCCTCCGCCTTGCAGGGAACCTAGTGTACGGCTCACCAGCCCGCGCCCCACCCCGCCTTGCTGGCTCTCCGCGCCCCTGCCCCGGCCCCCTCTCCCGCTGAGGGAGGTACACGGTCGGCCTCGGTGTGCCCAGAGAGCTCGAGCCACGCCATGCCCGCTGCACGTGCCAGCTCGGCCAGCACAACGGGGCGCTGGGCTCTCCCCTTCCTCCTGGAGTGAAAGGGCAGGGTGGGGGTTGGGGGTGACAGGAGGAAGGAGGTGAGGAAGCGCCAGCAGATCAATCTCCCGTAAAGACAGCCTTGACTGGAGGATGCGTTAGAGCACGTGTCAGGGCAGACAGTGCTGGCGGCGACTTCACCGCAGTCCGCTCCCAGGGAGAAAGCTTGGCGAGTGAGGCGCGAACCCGGAGGGGTCGGCGAGGATGCGGACGAAGGACCGAGGGAGGTGGCCTCCTGCCTCCGGGGAAAGGAAGGGGTGGTGGTGTTTGCGCAGGGGGAGCGAGAGGGAGCCAGACCTAATCCCTCACTCGCCCCCCTCCCCCTCCCGGGCCATTTCCTAGAAAGCTGTATCGGTGTGGCCACGCTCGGCGCAGACACCTCGGGCGGCTTGTCAGCAGATGCAGGGGCGAGGAAGCGGGTTTTTCCTGCGTGGCCGCTGGCCGCGGAGGAACCGCTGGGAGCCCTGCCCCCGGCCTGCAGCGGCCCTGGGCGCTGCACTGCGTCGCCTCAGGGCGCTCCTAGGGCCCCCAGGAACACGACGGTTTCTGCTCCAGAAGCACATTCTATCCCTCCAGAGAAGCATCCCCCTTCCTTCCTAACATCCACCCCTCCCTCCCTCTTCTTCCTCTCCACACACTCTGCGGGGGGGGGGGGTGGCGGCAGAAGGGACGACGTTCTGTTCCCTTTAATCGGGGCTTTTGAAACAGCTTCGAAGTTATCAGGAACATAAACTTCAGGGACATGACCTTTATCTCTGGGTATGCGAGGTTGCTATTTTCTAAAATCACCCCCTTCCTTATTTTTCACTCAAGGGATCTATTTCTAAATTGAGCTCACCCCATCTTCAAGTAATCTACCCTACATTCCTGGATCTTGAATACAAGGGCAGGAGGATTAGGATCCGTTTTGAAGAAGCCAAAGTTGGAGGGTCGTATTTTGGCGTGCTACACCTACAGAATGAGCGAAATTAGAGGGCAGAAATAGGAATCAGTAGTTTGTGGTGGGTTGCCCTGTCCGGGGCCCCTGGCACGCAGGACTGGAGGAGGGAGAGGGGTTGGGGGGCGGGGGACGGCGTTTGAAGTTAGGTCGGGGCAGCTGCTGTTCTCCTTAATAGCGAGAGGGGAAAAGGAGGGAGGGAGGGAGAGATTGAAAGGAGGAGGGGAGAGCCAGGAGGGGAGGGAAGGGGAGGAGGAACCAGAGCGGGGAGCGCGGGGAGAGGGAGGAGAGCTAACTGCCTAGCCAGCTTGCGTCACCGCCTCAGAGCGGAGAAGAGCGAGCTGGGGAGAGTGAGACCAGTTTGAAGGGGAGGACCGGTGCGAGTGAGACAGACCCCGAGGCTCTGTTCGCCCGCCGCCCAATCCTTGCCCCTCTTCTGCTCCACCTTCTCTCTGCCCTCACTTCTTCCCCGAACCCCCCTATTTAGCCACAGGAAGGAGATCGGGGGAACCCTTTCCCTTCCTCTTCCAAAAAACAAAAAAACACATTTCCAGTCCGGAGAAAGTAGGGGAGAGAGGGGTCGCCGGGCTGGCCATGGAGCTGCTGTGCTGCGAGGTGGACCCGATCCGCAGGGCCGTGCGGGACCGCAACCTGCTACAGGACGACCGCGTCCTGCAGAACCTGCTCACCATCGAGGAGCGCTACCTTCCGCAATGCTCCTACTTCAAGTGCGTGCAGAAGGACATCCAGCCCTACATGCGCAGGATGGTGGCCACCTGGATGCTGGAGGTAGGTCAGCGGGCGGCGCTCTCTAGGAGCCAGGACCGCTCCCGGATTCTCGGCCCCCCGGCAGGAGCCCTAAGCCTGGGAGAGGGCAGTCCCCGCGCCGGCCTCTCGGCTCCTGTGCCGGAGGTTACCGCGCGCCTTTTGGCGAGACGCGTGGCTTCATTTCTGTTCCTCTCCAAATTAACGCGGGAGGGAGAGGCGGGAGGAAAATCTGGGGAAGAAGCGAGGCTGTCCTGGGCGGGGGTGGGGAAGCATCCCGCGCGCGTGTGCCTGCATGTGGCTGCCTCTTCTTCCCACCCCCCCCCCCCCCGCCCCGCGACCTGTGTTTTGCGAAGACGCGGCGGCTGCTTTCACTGCGGCCAGGAACGGAGTCGGGGCCAGAAACCGGGACCCCGAGTAGAAAGGCAGCCCCCTCAAAAGGCCAGAGCACATTCGTCTTGGCCTCAGGTCCCTGCATGTGGTCGCAACTCCGCGCTGGCACTTCAGGGGGGAGGTGGAGGGAGAAGGGAGGAGAGAAACGGGGAATTCTGGAGCCCCGAAAGTTCCAAGGAAGAAACGTGTGTTTCAGGGGAACCCAAAAGAACCACGTCTTGCCCCTCACTCCAAGTCTTTGCCCAGCGAGCCGTGTGCCCACGTATGCACAGCTCTGGACCTGCCGTGGTTTCGCCATGTTGCTTTGCAAACTCCCGTTGGAAAGGCTGGGAAACGTCGCCCGCTTACCCTCGCACCCCATTATCCCGGCCACCCCGCTTTGAATCGTGCCCTCTCCCCCACCCCCCACCTCGCGAAGGTTACTTACAGTTTGGCTTTCCAGCTTCCTCTGTGCGGAGATTTGGGTGGGGTAGGAAGGGGGGGAGGGCGTGTGTGTAGGGGGAATATCGGGTCACCCCTAAAGGAGAGGTCGGAGCCCCCCATGCGTCTTTCCAGGGCTCCCTGCTCCAGTCTGTCCCCCAGCTCGTCACCACGTTCCCTAGTTTCTGTCCTTGTGGGCCGCAGCCGGACACTCCCGCCGCGGCGCTCACCCCTTCAAGTTTCCTCCCGGGATTCAAAGCCCCAGGGGTCGGAATACAGACCTTTCTGGCACCCGAAACTTACGTTTCGGGAAGCCTGATTCCTCTTTGGGGTTTTCACGCCAAAAGGGCTTTTCTAGGATATTTCCTCGATTTTTAATTATTTTTTGAAACTGTCCCCCCCCCCTGCTCCGACTCCAGCTGCCGAGGCTGCGGCGCTCTTCCTCCTCTACTCCCTCCCCCTCTCTTCCCCACCTCTCCCCACCCGCCCCCCCAATAGCGGCCCCTGGGCCGCAGGGACCCCCCCAGACATTTTTTCCAATTGTCGGGAATGATAGAGGAGGATCTGAGGATCCGGATGAGACCAAGAAGTGGACCCTCGGAGGCTCCAGAATATTTTTATTGATTTTTTGAAAAGATGACGAAATCCAAAAAAGAGTGAGTGAGTTTAGAGTGCGCGAAGGAGTAGCCAAAGGGAGCGTCGCGGAGCTGCCGCGACTGCTGCGCACTTCCCCGACTCTCCGTTTTGGAGCTGTAGTTCACCCCCTTTTATAGGCTCCCTGGGAATGCCAAAGCACGGATGGGCTATTCTGATGCACCCCAGTTTCCTCATCTTTGTCCTTTATTCTTATCACACATTCTACTCCCCTCCCCCTCCCCACAAAAAATTAAAATTTTTTGTTTCCATACATTATACCTTTTTATTCTTTTTTTCTCTTTTGCTGATGCTATGCTCTCCACCCCCGCCCCCCAACCCTTTCTCACTCCCATCGTAGGTCTGTGAGGAACAGAAGTGCGAAGAAGAGGTTTTCCCTCTGGCCATGAATTACCTGGACCGTTTCTTGGCTGGGGTCCCGACTCCAAAGTCCCATCTGCAACTCCTGGGTGCTGTCTGCATGTTCCTGGCCTCCAAGCTCAAAGAGACCAGCCCGCTGACTGCGGAGAAGCTGTGCATTTACACTGACAACTCCATCAAGCCTCAGGAGCTGCTGGTAATGACGGGCCCCTTCCTCCCTTCCTTTCTGCGATTCCCGCTTTCCCCTGGCCAACAATATACCTTCTACTCACCACTTCCAGAGCAAATTCTTGGGATCCAAAAGTGATCCCACCAGTACTTACGGGCGATGGCTCTTTTAATAGGAAACCACTGTCTTTTTGTATTCCTACTATGTGCCCAGGCTCGGTGCCCAGCACTGAGGCTACATCTGAATAAGATCCTCATGGAGATTTGGGTTGGTGAGACTCATTCGCAATGTGTGTGCATGTGTGTAGGGGAAGCATGGAATATTTTAACTAACAGTGATAATATTTTAATTAAATTCCAAATTTTCAAAAATAGTCTGAGAATGTGTTCACATGATAGGTATGTTGGCTGTGGTGTGTGTCTCCTAAAAACTTGGAGTTCAAAGGTAATGCCTTCTATATCTATCAAGCCTAAAGATACCTACACATAATAGCTGTTCACTAAATATCAGTTCATTGACTTTGGCGCAAAGTCAAAATTTGTCCTTTCATTGAAGGAGTCCCAGGCCTGGGTTCTTAACTCCAGTAGGATTTTGACCTCTGTACAACCCCAGGGGTCCTGTCTTATCTCTGGTTTTCTACCAGGGAACCTTTTTCCCACCTGATCTAACTCCTTTTCCCTGCAGCTTGACATATAAGACGGCCATATTGCAGCAGTACTGGATGGAAGAGCGGCTCCAAGGCCCACCTTCAGTGGTTTGCACACCCCCAATGAACTGTTTAGAAAAGCACCCCGCCTTCCCTCCCCCTCCCCCTCATTACTGGCAGGGCCTGCACAAAGTCCACAGGGCTGAGGCTGGCTTCTTGAACTGGGCTCTTTGTGAGGAGCCTTCCTTTCTGGGGCTGTGCTGCCATCTAGTGGAAGACATGCACAAGGTTGGGGGGGAATTGCCGAGAATGTGGAGAGGGGCCTGAATGACTTCACCTTTGAACCGCTGCCAGATTTTAGCTGCTTCTGGTTTGGTCCGAGAGGCCCAGAAAGGTGCTTTCTTCTGGGAGATCTGCTTCCTTTAATAATGGTGCAAGACGAGTGGTCCGTACTCGCATTATCCTGTGAGGAGGAAGGGCTGGCATTTCAAACCATCTTTTTGAAGATGATGGTGGTTTAGTAGTTTATGGGGGCCCTTTACCCCGGCTGTCCACAGAAAGCCAAGGCAGATTTTTAAAGCTTATAAAGAAAACATTCTTAAAATTGGGAACCCATTTGTTTTTCTCATGGGAGAGCAGGAAAAACAATCTTCATATGGTTCACTTGTTTCAAGAGGATGGTGAACTGAGGTGTTCTTCAGGACACGTGAATCTCTCCAAGACTACCCAAGCAATATATTGCTCTACACGACCCTGGCCTTTTCCTGTCCCCTTCCCCTCTATCCCTGAAGTTGGAATTTGGAAGAGTCCTATTTTACAAATGAGAAGGCTGAGGCCTGGGAGGGAGAGGGAATCACCCCCTGTCCCATTGCTCCAGGACTGGTGTTCTGGTTGCCGGTTTAGCAAATGAAAGAGATTCCAAGTTCTCCATGTGAATGGGAGAGGGGGTGCGTTGGCAAACAGGCCCAACCTCCCATTCTTCTGATGACAGCCCAGCGGATAGGTATATTTCCTGATAGCACATACAATATTTTTAATGTTTTATTTTGGACTGTTTCCCTTTGAGCACAGTTTCCCATAAGTATCTCAGTGAAGAAGGGAAACCAGGTTTTTCTTCAGGTGGGCTGCTGGTGAGAGGCCCAAAAGAGACCCGCTTGTGTTGTCCCCACACTTGCATGGGAGGATGCTGTGACCCTGAGCCAGCACCTTCTCCTTGCCTCAGATCACCTCCATCTGCAAAATGGGGTTGCTAATGACCATGTGGTGACAGCCGCCGTGAAACCTTGAGGTGAAAGGGCTGAGTGTCACATCCCCAAGATTTCTGCATGATATGTCAAAGGGGAAGTTTGAACAGCAGAGAGAAAAAAGGCACTTCGGCAGTAAGCAAAAGCAAAATAATTGGTTGCCGAGGAGTTGGGCCAGGGAACCTTACTTTGAGCTTTATCTGCTCAAAGTGCATCATTTTTCCATGAAGATTAAAAAGACTATTAATTCGGTGATAGAGCCATATACAATAAATTACCGTGAAAGGGCCACAATGACCTTGGTCGAATCTTATTGTAGGTTCAGCTTTCTGGGTGGGCGGGCAGTATTGCCGGCAAGTCAGGGTTGGGAGGGGGTAAGGGGAGCTGGAGTGGAAACGAAATAGAAGAAAATAGAATCTTGGCAACAGCTACCTGGGCTCTCATTATTTTCAGTGGAGCCTGACATTTGAAGCATAAGAAGAGCTGTCAACAACTTCAAAGCTTGAGGGGCACATTGACAAATGGGCCCGCCTTGCAAGCTAGCAGCCACGTCCTAATGAGCGGCCTTAAAATTGGCCTGGAGCCCAACCCGCAGCCACTACACCGGGTCAGCCTGTGGATTTTAGCTTCTCCTCTTCTCTTCCTGCCTTCCCCTCCAGGAGTGGGAGCTGGTGGTGCTGGGGAAGTTGAAGTGGAACCTGGCAGCTGTCACTCCTCATGACTTCATTGAGCACATCTTGCGCAAGCTGCCTCAGCAGCGGGAGAAGCTGTCTCTGATCCGAAAGCATGCCCAGACCTTCATCGCTCTGTGTGCCACCGGTAAGGTCAGGCTTGGGCCAGGGAGGGAGGCCGGAGAGCTCTTCTGGGAGATGGTCAGGGAGAGGAAAAAGGCATTGTGAACTTTCACGTCAGTTTAGGAGTTTAGGGGAGAGGTGGTGTTGAGTAGTCTAAAGTCTGAAGTTTCATTCTTGGGTGGCTTTTTCTTTTATCTGAGCTGGTCTGTTCGCTTTCTCTGCTATACTCATAAACGGTTTATGAGGACAGGTGTGGTAAGGGAAAAAAATTAGTGCCTGTTAAAATATTCTTTATGATGGCTAAAGTGCTCTTTGAAGATTATACATACTGCTCACTGGTTGTGTTTTAAATCTTTAATCTTTTAAGGAAAAGGATGGCTTGGAGATATGCCCAAGAGGAAATCTGGGGGGGGATGGGGGCAAATACAGGTTAAAGAAACAACGTCAAGATAAATACGCTGCCTGCCTTGATTAGTGGTAAGGGAGACCATAGGAATTTTTTTTTTAACTGTAGGGCATTTATGGCCTCCTGGGTGTTCCCTCCACTGTGTGTGTGTTGCCGGGGGGAGTGAACCTGGTTGGCTTCCAGTAAGGCTTTACTTTCTGAGCACCGGGTTCTGATACCCTCACTTCACGTGGAGGTGTTTTGATTTGGGCGCAGCCTTTAACATCGCGATTCTGCCTACCACGTGGATCCCACAATTGACACATAGTTCCTACTGGCCCATTTGCTCCGTATTTTCCTAATGAACTCAAGGCAGTGGTTTGCTGTTACCTTACTAAAGGAGCCTTGGCCAGTTTCTACTGTATTTTTTTTTTCTTGGTAGTGGCCATGGCAGAGACCCCAGAACCTTACTCATCCAAGGGAGAGGCGTCAGGAGTTCATGTTTTGACAATCAGAAACCTTAGGTAAAAGGCTGATCACTTGGGAAGACCTTTTGGTGTGGTTTACCTCAAATTTGCCCAGAGTAGTTGAATTGCATAGGTGGACTCCAGTGGTAACTTTTTTCAATACATTGTTGCATGTTACTCCTGATTCTACAGATGATTATATAATGTACAATGTAGTACATATGCCCTGTGCTCACAGTCAAAAGGTCAGGCTTTGCTACATGCAACTGGGTGACCTTGGATTAGCTGCTTGACCTCTCTGAACCCCAGCTTCTTCATCTACAAAACAAGCCTGTTGATACATCATCCTACAGCCTTTTCAGAGCAGCTAGGAAAATTAAAATCAGAAAGAGATGATGCCCGTGGAAGTGCTTTGTAAACTAGATGTGTAGGCTGGACCTTCACTAATTATGAAAATGCTACCGTCTCCGATTTTAACACTGATTTTAACTGTTCCTACTAAAATGGATATGATGGCTTTCCTTTTCTGGCTGCCCGTGTCTTGTTTCTGGTAGGACCTGCGTGCTCTGTACTTGCAAGCTTGAGTGTGGAGTCCTTGCCGCTGCCTGCCTGTTCATCCAGGGCGCAGGTTTCCCGTTGCTGGTTTTCTGTAGTCCTGTTCTTCTGGATGCAGGACGGGCCCCATGGCTTGCACATGCGCCCCGTGCACTTTGGTGGGAGAGTCCATTGTCCTTCCTGCAGCCCTGGGGGCGGTTCTTAGGAGCCCGGTGGATCCCTGCTGCCTTTTGCACAGTGGTCACTCTGGCCTCCTTCCCTTCTGCTGTCTGGCCCAGGCCGGAGAGGTCAGACCTCCAATGACCTGTCATTTTGTCTCCCAGGCTCGGCCGTCCCTTTCCTCTCTTGTCTTGATTCACTGTGGGAGAGGGGTCAACCAGTTCTTTCTCCCTGGCCCTAGGACAGCTGACGCCCGATCCTAAACTTCCCCATTGCCCAGCTGTGAGCTCTGCTTTGATACTGTCTCTTAACTAACAGATCTTTTGGGGTCTATCTGCCCCTTCCTCCTCTCTGATCTCTGATTGGGTTAGGGGTCCTGGGTGGAGTTACTGGGTGTGGGTAGATCCCCAGATTCTGTCTAGAACCATTCTCGGAAACTGGGGATCCCATCCCCCACCCGTGGCCTTCTTGCCCAGATCTTCGGGCTGGCTGCCAACCCTGGGGCCAGAGTAGGGAGCCTGGGATTCAGGGACTGAGGACAGAGGCCCAGAGGGAGACAGAGGCAGTTATGAAGACTGTGTTTTGGAGGCCTTGAGCTAGCTTTGGTCAGGGGCTAGGAATGACAGGAGAAAGGACACCCCCAAACCAAATGCAAACCATGTGCTAAGCACCGAGCCTCAGGTGTGGACTGGCAGAGCAGGGGGAGGTCCTCAGAAGTTTCCTGGGTCTGGAAAGGATGGGCCTGTATCGCAAGATATTTCTTTGCCTGATCTGCACTTGGGTTTGTGTAACTGACTGGGTCACAGAATCCTGGCTGCCTGGAGTTTTACAGCAGTTGGCTTCACAAGACAAACACCGAAGGCCGCTTTTCTTGGAGGAAGCACCTTCCACGGAGAGGAGGTTGTGCGTCGTGGGGACAGGGTGTGATGCATGTGCGAGGACCTGGGCCCGTGTCTGGCCAGTAGCGGGCACAGAGGGGCTGAGGACCAGAGGTAGGAGGCGCGGATCCCAGCCTGAGCTGCTGCCCTCACCTGCTCCTCTCCTTTCCTCCCAGTCCTGGATGCTCCGTCCTGGAGCTGATGAAACACCGGCGGCCAGGGTCTTGGAGGTGCACAGCGGGTGGAGGGTGGGGGTCCCGAGAGATGGTAGCCAACCCTCAGGCTGTGCAGCTATTTGATGGGAAAAGCTGGTTGTGAAAGAGCTGGCAGTGGTTCTATAGTGTGTGGGGAGCGTGTGTGTGTGTGAAAGGGGAAGGGAGAGCAGGAGAACACAGGGGCCGTGGGAAGGGGGGTGGAGTGGTGGTCTTGCTTTATGGGGCTCTGGGGTAAGATGGTGACAAGGCAGAGAGGATCCCTCCTTCCCTTCCCTTCCCTGCTCAGCCTAAAATGGCTTCTGGAAGAGGGAGGGCCGCCAGCTGCTGGTATCCCTCTACAGCAGGTCCTGTCAGTGCAGGCGTGGGTGTGTGTGTGTTTGGGAGGGGATCTTCCTGACTACGGCTCCTAGTATTCCCGTTCCTGGAGTTTCCGAAACTGGCGAAGCAGAACTGGGCCGTAGCTTCCCCGGTCGCAGCTCTGCTGATAGAGCGCCCAGGTCTGCAAGTGAGGAAAGACCGCTGGAGACGACCCTGGACGGCACTGTGGCATTGGGAGATTTCCTGCCGTGTGATGCCATGCTCGATGCATGATTCCAGTTAGTCTAGGAGAGCCAGTGGCACTGAGTTTACACCTGGCACTGGGGATGGGGAGGTGATCACCCTCCCCAGGAACCCACATTCCCGCTTTCTGCATTAGAAGCCCACCCTAAGATGCTGCACCTTGCTACTTGTGCACAGGATAGCCGCCCCAAGGCCAGAGCCCAGTGTTGACTATAACCCATTGTGCTATCCCAGCCCCTGCCCTGGCTTTACTTACAGGTGTTCCCTCAGATTCCATCCTCAAGTGAGAGGGAGACAGTGGTGGCCCCGAGAAGTTCGATGATGTGGCCCTTGATTTAGAGTGGAAGATTCACCTTGATGGGTGCTGGGAAGGGGAATGGAAACCCGTCTTTGCATCTGCAAGCCTCTGAGCTGCCCCTGAAGCTGAGAGGTCATGGGACTGAGGGAAGTTGTTCAGATGCCCTGTGGGGACAGGCAGCCAGGCAGTGGGGGGCTTGCCTCTCTCTTCCCTCTGGCTGTAAGAGAATGAGTAGCAGGCTGCTCGTTGCCCTCCAACCAGCCCCTCCCCAGCTCCTCCCAGCAGGCCTTGCAATTGCACGGGCATTCCCTTGTCATGGCAGCCCCACCCCACGAGGACAGGGTATGCTGGTCCTTCCTGTTCTGGGGGTGAAAGATGAGGTGCGCGCTCAGTGATGTCCCTGGCCTTATGAACACCCTGGTTCTGGCTCTTTGAATTTCCACCTGACTGCAAGTGGAAGGAGGGGAGAGATGGGGAAAGCCTGACCCCGCCTTCCCCTTCTTCTTCAGCCTCAGCACTGTCTCTCTACCCCTACTGGTGGACAGGAGCAGAGCCATCACCCCTGCACCCCAAGAGCTTGGCCACCATAGCCAAAATGATGAATGCTAAACTTACTGGGCATGACCACATAGTCCGTGTTTTTAAACTTATTTGGCTCTAAACCCTTTCTTCATTAAAATCCTACCAAGAAGTACAGATACCAAGTTGCTGAAATGGAGCACTTCTCAGGGGTGGTGCCCAGGTGAGAGAGCCCAGTGGGACCCTCAGGAGCTCCCGAGTGTCCTTGAGGATAAGCCACTTGTGCTTGCTGGTGCCCAGCCTGGGCTGGGACCCAAGTGCTTTGATTCCCGAGCTAGAGCGCTGCCTTTGGGGCTTTTCTTCCACTTGTGACGTGAAGGGCTGCCCTGTCTTCCTTAGTGGTATATGGGAGGTGACCCTGAGGAGCTGGTCTGCTTCTGGTAAGTTATGAGGGGCTCTGGATCCAGAGTCCCAAAGTTTCATCTGGACTGCAGGCCCAGCACTCACAGTGAGTGATATGAGACAGATCGCTTCATCTCCCAAGACTTCATTGATTCACTTGTAAAACATGTTTGAAACTGATGAATTTCAAGCTCCTTTTTATTAATACCTCACCATCACCACCACCGCCATGAACAGGCATACAGACCACACCAGAGCTGCCCCTGGAGCCTGTGGGTCCCGCTGGGATTCCCCTGAGGTGTGTCCCTCGCCTCCACCGTTTTGCCAGGAGGGAGGCGGGAATGTCGGCTGTTCCTGGTTGTGTGGGTATCGTTCCTTGGCTCGGGTGAACCGCATCTGAATGAATGTGGAATGTGCAGGGTTAGAGTTGCCAACTTCTCTCTTCCATTCGCTGAGTGTTCATGGGGTTCTTTTCATTCCCTTGTGGGGCTGCACTTTCTCCCAGTTCTGCAAAGCAGCAGGCGGCTTTGGGGACTCGATGATGTCATTTCTGGGACACATACACAACTGGATAGTGACAGATTCTCTAGGAAGCACAGAGCCCTCATTCTTCCTGGCCTGCTTGGCCTGCTCCCTGCATCTGTCTGCAAACCAGGGAGGCTAGGCGCCTTTCTCCTCACTCCTCCAGACACTGGAGAGCATCTCCAGTCAGAACTACCCACCACAGTCCTGCAGGAAGTCCCAGGGGTGAGAGCAGCGGAGGAGCAGGATGGGGAGGAGGCAGGCTGACATTCATTGCTTACCTTGAACCAGGCACTGTGCTTTACAAGGATTATTTTAGTTAATCCTCAGAACAACACTATGAGGTGGGTATTGTTATTCTCATTATTTGGATGTCAGAAAATGAAGACTCTGAGAGGTCAGGTAACATGCTCATCTTCACACCCTTGGTAGGTGATGGGATGGAGATTGAACCTCACTGTCATTCCAGAGCTAATACTCTGAACCAGTGAGCTGCATTCTCCAGAGGTCTGCTTTGGTTGGAGAGGAGCTGGAGCCCTAGGCCCTGGGATGCTCTGTCCCCCATGACAAGGTGTGTGGCTGCATCTGCTTTCTTCAGCTCTCCAGATGCAGCAACCTAGAGGAGGCCCTGGGTCTGGTGGGGACTGGGGCAGGAGTGGAGGCTGCCCAAGCTCCAAGCACTCCACCTTCCAACTCAGAGCTTTTTGGGTCTATCTCCCAATCCTTTCTGTCTCCCTGGAGAGTCTTCTGAGAAGTGTCTGAAATGCTTCTCTCCACTCATGAGCTTCCTTTTTTGTTTTGTGGGGTTTTTTTTTTTTTGAGCCTGTTGCCCAGGCTGGAGTGCAGTGGCACAATCTCTGCTTACTGCAAACTCTGCCTCCTGGGTTCAAGTGATTCTCCTGCCTCAGCCTCTTGGGTAGCTGGGATTACAGGTGCCTGCCACTATGTCTGGCTAATTTTTGTGGAGACAGGGTTTCACCATCTTGGCCAGGCTGGTCTCGAACTTCCGATGTCAGGTGATCCACCTACCTTGGCCTCCCAAAGTCCTGGGATTACGGATGTGAGCTACTGTGCCCGGCCTTCAAGAGCCTCCTTTGTTTGAGAAGTTTCTTTAGAAATTACCTATATAGTAGTACAGACCTAGCCATTACAGCACACCATCCTCTGCTATCCAATGCATTGATGCCCAGCTGTAAGAAGTCTCAATGTTGTACATTTTTGGGAGAGTCCTCCATGCTGCCTGAAACAGGGAAGAGCACATTGTAATGAGTTGATCAGAATGGATCGCTGATCAGTTAATCGCCCCTCTCTCTGCCGCAGGAGAAGACGGGATCTCAGGAAGTCACCAGCATCTCACTTCTCCAGGTGGTCAATTAATGGTAGTGAGGGTACACCCTCACCCCTGAATGTGCCTTCTGTACCAGCATATAGCTCGTTGTCATATTTGATCAAGAGACTTAAGAGACTGCTGAGAAATTTTTACCTGGTTCTTACTCATTAAAATAGTATTACATGAAAATTTTACACACTTACCTGCATTTCCCCCACCTAACAGATCAGCTTTTATTTCCGTACCTCCTTCCAGTTCATCCGTAGGCATGTATGCGTGTATTTACCCATGGTTGTCATCTTCATCATTGCATGCATGCAATTTAGTTTTCTGCTCCCTTCTTCTAAGTGGATATTGTGACCATTTCTCCGTCCTGTCATAGAGACAAAGCTGAAGGTTTCCAGGAATGGCTGCATTGGGTAGGTGGAGCTTTCTACAGGTGTGTGGGGAGGGTGGGGGTTGGCTCACTACAGCTAGGAAGCCAGCACACAGATGAAATGATGTTTCATTTTTCTGTTTTTCTCTCTGTTCAGTATTCCCTACCAGCAGAGAGGGGCATGTCCTTGAGAGTGGTCCTGGGGCAGCTTTGGGCTGCAGGGAAGTAGCGCTGCTCAGTGGAGAGGGGTGCTTTGTGACTTTGCCAGCTGGTAAATGTCACGACACATTCTATTGTTTCCTCATTGTTCTTCTCCTTGGGAGTCATTCCCAGTCCAGATCCTCAAGTAAGAGCAAAGAATAGCTGTAAGGCACCTGGGAGACTATCCTGCGTACTATTTTTAAACTCTTTGACCTAAGTCATGAAAGAAGAAATGCATTTTATAACATAACTCAGGATACTTGTACAAGTATGTCAGACTGATACAAAATCTGCAAACACTATTTACTCTTACTACATGCAGTGAGCCCGATACTTTCTATCCTACTCTTATTTGGTTAAAGGAGAACAACAAAAAAATCCTGGTCACGACCCACACATGAATTTCATGACCCATTAATAAGTTGCAACTAGAAATTAGAAAAAACACTTACCCAACCCAACCCCTTATTAGACAAATGGGAAGCCAGGCCCTTGGAAAGAGGAAGTGACTTGCCCACAGTCACAGTCTGGACCTAGCTGGAGCGCTGATGTGGCCTTAGTAATGGACTAACCTGGAGGAGAGAGGGGGGCGTGCTCAGGGGTCCAGAGGAAGATGCTGGGCTCCTGTGCAGCAGGCGATGGAGGGGCAGCACGGCGCCATCCTGATCTCCAGCAGGTCTCCTGTCTGGTTGTGGGAACATTGCCCCTTTGGTGCCACTCTGAGCTGCTGAGAGACAGCCAAGTTCATGCACACAGTGTTCCCCAATTCTGTGGGATGGGACAGTGTCCCCCAGAGGACATTTTCTTAGTAAAACAAAAAGGGAGGTGAAGTCTCCCTGTGCAACCGTGCTCCTGTTCCCCCTGTGCTTGCTGGCTTCCAGAAGTTAATTCATATGCCAATAATAAGAACTGGTTTTGCTAGCAGTGGGACAGCAGAGATGGGCATGTGTGAGGGGTGCTTCCCGGTCTGAGGCCTGTGGCAGAGGGAAGGGAGGGCTGAGGATACTTTCCTGCCCCTTCCCTGGCAGATGCTCCCACCCGCGCCTTTGTGGGCTCAGGGCCATGGGCTGGCTGCCCCGCTTGTGTTATGAATGTCACAGGGGGGAGCTAACGAGGTTATTGGGCAGAGAAACACTCTCCTGTGACCCATGTGGAAGAGACCTACAGCAGAGCAAGAGGCAGGGAGGCTGGCTTTGTCACACCATCCATGGTGACAGAGAAAGCATAGGAGGGGCAGGGGGACAGCAGGCGTGGGCGCAGCACCATCACATTTGTCCCTCAAGAGGTGGAGATGGTAAAGGAAAAAAAGCCAAGGAGACAGGCAGATGGCCAGGTTTGCTCTGCATTCATGACGGGAGGGGGGGCTGTGCATGGTGTGGGGATCCACGGTGTCTGACAACACTGCTAACTTATGCTGGGGTGACGGGCTCACCATTAAAAGAGCTGCCGTAGAAAATGTGTGTGTAATAGAGCTTCACATAGGAAGAAGGGGAAATAAGAGAGGGGCTGGTTTTTGTAGGTTTAACCTGATTGTTTCTGCTGTAAGTTGAAGGGTGACCCACGGTTCCCTATATGCTCTGTCTTCTGCCCCCGTGTGCCCTTCCCGTGTCTACACACAGTAAGTTCACCGGAGCAATGCTGAAACTAGAAAGAGTACACTTCGGAAGACTTGCTGCTCTCCAGGACCGTCACTAGGGTGATGGCTGAAACTGTCCCCACGCTAAGGTTGTGTCAACACCAGCAGGGGCAGCTTACTTAAACTCTCAAAAGCCTCGGGGTTCTTACCCACAGCATTAGGGTGATGCTCGTGTGCACCTTCTGTGGCTGATGGGTGAATTAAACAGGACGTAACATGTAGCGAATTGCATATAGTGGTCATTGGGAGCTGTCAGCAGCAGTAATGGGGAAGTTGGCTGCTTTATTTCCCCTTGATGGACCAAGCAGCTGCTGGGTCATGGTCACCCAGCCCCTCTGGGGAGTGCTCAGAGAAAGACAAGGGGTCTGGTCTTCTAAGAGGAACCCTCTAGCACACAGGAGCATCCTCTGTATTTGCTGTCAGAAATGGCAGTGGTTGGGATTCAAGCCTCTCTGATTTATTATCCTCATTCTGCACCTCTCTGTAGCAAGTCACATTTTCTTCTCTTAGCAGTAAAATAGCCCTTCAGGCTCATGAGTCATAGCACTGACACCAAGTCACCCATCTGATTCGGACTCAATGGTTCATCTTGGGTGCTTAGAGCCCTATGTTAGGGTTAGAATCCCCTGCCGTAATGTTCTGAGATCCTTGCCGTTGGGCCAGAGGTTGGGAATTGGGTGGAACTCGGCCCCCACTCGCCCACTCCCTGCATTGCTGCTTCTCTCATTTCCTTTTTAAAATCAAATCTTTGTTTTGGGTCATATTAATCCTCGATGCCTGTCCAGAAACTATAGCAAAACCCCATCTGAATTAGCATTCTGCATAGATTTTTGCCTGATTCTCCCACCTCCTTGTGCTCTCCCTCCTTCTCTCATCTGGAGCCCCCGGTCTATCCCGTTTGCACAGCCCATGGGGTACCTTATGTGCACTGGTCTCAGGCATACTCTGCTCTGTTCCCACCATCACCTCTAGAGGAGACCATGGCTCACTCACCTTGCTGCCCCCACCAGGGTCAAGAATGTTACCTCTGACATGCTTAATATGACTGGGATTTGGGGACTGGGGACCTTGAATCCTCTGTGCATTTATTGTGTGCACTCAGATAAGCTGTCTTCCTTCCCTGCCTCAGTCTCCTCCATTTAAATCTGGAGCAGCCATGGTGATGGCAAATAAACACAGGGCCCCTTGTGAAAGAACTCAAGGGAGGACATGCCTGTAGGGCAAGGGGTCACTTGTGCCACTGGCCTGCTGCCATCCTGTTTCTGAGTCTCTGAAGTCTGGGGAGCTCGCGGATCCAAATTCGTTCTGTGCCCTGACCTTGTGCCTCTCATTCCTTGCAGACTTTAAGTTCGCCATGTACCCACCGTCGATGATCGCAACTGGAAGTGTGGGAGCAGCCATCTGTGGCCTCCAGCAGGATGAGGAAGTGAGCTCGCTCACTTGCGATGCCCTGACTGAGCTGCTGGCTAAGATCACCAACACAGACGTGGTAGGTGGCCTCCACCATCTTGGCTGAGACCAGATGTCTCTTCTCAGCTCGGGGAAAGAGACGGCGGGTTTGATTATGTCGTGTCAGGGGTATTTTTGGGGTTTGTTTTCTGAGATCAACATCCAAGGGAGTACAATGTAGTTCAGCAGGTGACACCCCCCTCTTAAGATTCTGAAAGACTGTGCACCATAAAATACAGAAGAAAACTCAGGAAGCAGATGCAGGGGCGGGCGGAGGGCTGTTTACCCATGTTCCTCTATGGCGTGGGCTTCCCAGTGGGTCTGAATTGTGGCTTCATTGCCATATTTGTACACGCTGCTGGGCTGCCTCTGCCCAGCAGCATTAGAACTGCCGTGTCTGCTCACACACACTGAGGCTGTAAGGCACAGAGAGGAGGAAGGAGAGCCAGGACTCAGCTGCAGTGGACAGAGCAGACACACAAGAGGTGCCCCCCGTGAGAACGGTGTCTGTCCTTGGCAGACCTCTCGACCCCTCCCCGCTCCCTCTTCCCTTTTGTTCCATGCAGCCGTGGATTACAAAGTGCTTTCAAAAGACAAAGTCCCATACAAACTCAAGAAATTATTATTAGCTTCGGAGCTTCCCCATTCTGCGTGCCCTGGGGACAGCCCAGAGGCTGTTACTTCCTGTTGCCAGAATTTGGAGCTCCTGAGAAGAAAGGTTTTGAGAGAGACCAGGGTCAAAGGAGACTCTGAATTCAACTGGTAGGAAGCTGCAGTCCTAGAGCGTCCCAGCCAGGATGGTGCTGAGAGATCGGAGAGGCAGTTCCTTCATTTTCCACGGGCAGGACACGGGCTATAGTAACCAGCCGGGAGGGGGGCTGTGGCAGAGCTGGGACTAGAACGCCCAAACTCCACCTGCCCCTGAGAAACATTCCACCCCACCCTTGCTACCGCTCCTGGGATCTTTTGGCTTGAAAAAAACCTTGGGTTTAAAGGCAACCCAAGAGGGGGTTGTTGGCCCTGAGCCTTCATGCATCGCCATGGAGAGGCTGAAGAATGCAGAGCACTTCACGATGACACCCTCTGGATGGTCCAGGGGGATTCAGATGCCCTCTGCGGGCTTTTATTGAGTTAAGGGATCACGTGATTTACTGGCCTACGTCTGAGGCCTGCACAAGGGATACTGAACAGATGAAACCTCAGAGAGCCCACGGCTGCAGGTCACTGGCTTTCTCTCCTGCCCACCTGGATTTTTCCTGGCATTTGTTCCCAGCTCAGAGAAATGGAGCAGGGAGATGCTGACAGAGCAAATCTGAGGTCCTCCTTTGAGATAGTTCTTAGATACGGTCTTAAAATGCGGGCTCCAAACATAGCTTTTTAAACGAGGACTCCAAAACACAGCCTGAAAAGCTACCTCCAGTGCAGCGTGAAGAATGCTTTTCTAATCCTCCAGAGAAAAATCATGGACAGGAATTAACATTTATAGAAATGGTATGCTTTCTTCCTTTTCTGAATGTCTCCAGTTAAGGCTGCCTTACAAATAGGACTCCTAACCAATTTAAGACCAGCCCTTCCTCAAAGCCTAGAGACAAAAATGTCCGTGTTTGAGCGGCTCCCCTCCTCCTGCCCCCAGGCATTGGAACCTTTTCCCAATGTTGATAGACCTGAGGGCTGACCACCCAACTGTCTCCAGCCTTTTCCCACCTCCCTTTGTCCTTCCTGCCTTACGGATCTCAGGTGGACAGTGGTGTCAATTTCACTCCTGGGAGTTGCTGCTAAATCTCTTGGCTTTTCAAGACTGCAGGCGAGTCAGTCTGTCATCTCATCTGGAGAAACCGTTTGGCCTTTTTCTGATACTACATAGCCAGTCCATTTAAGTCAGCTGGCCAACTCTATTAAATAGACACGAAGTGGGCAGGAAGCTGGTTGGGGAGTGGCCTCCTGTAAATCCCAGCTGTTGATTGAGTTGGTACCTCACTTCTGTAAGGTGCACACACTGTGTTTCTAAACTAGGGCTGCCAGTGTATGCCTCATTCACACCAGTGGGCCTAGGTTAAACATTTTCATATTGAAAAACCAAGAGTGAACATAGTGAAATGTAAAATTAATAACAGTTTTTCAAATAAAAATCAGAGACCTCAGGAAGTTCCAAGCTTACCTCTGGCACCCCAGAGGCTTGTTCACTCTCCCTGAAAATGTTTTTAGTGGAAAGATTCAAGCAGCGCTGGGCTGGGCTGTGTGTGTGTGTGTGTGTGTGTGTGTGTGTGTGTGTGTGTGTGTGTGTGTAAGTAACTTCCCAAGTGATAAATCTCCTCCTATCCATTAGCCTGTGTTCTCTGAAAAGCTGATGAGGGAAGAAAGATAAAGGACTAGAATGTAGAACACGTCAGCATTGGGAGGGAGGTGAATTTTGCTTCCTGAGCTCCGTTTACCATTTCTTGAGTCAAGAAGTGGTGTATTTCAAGCACTTAAAGTCTTCATTTCTGGAAGTCTTTACTGAAGGCCCAGTTGTTGCTAGAAGTTGGGGTGGTTGGGTGGCATGTTGGAAATAGAGGATGAGATTCCTGCATTCAGGGAACTTAGCGGTTGTATGATGAATCAAGAGTAAAGCACGCAAAACCCTAGGAAATTAAGAACATCAATGATGGTGTGCTAACTATTGTGTTACGAATGCTAAATGCAGGAGGAAATCAACCCAAAAGCAGGAGCTCATGAGGCCTAATGTAGGATGCAGGCCTCCCGCAGAGAAAACATGGTAATAGAAACTGTTCTTAGAGTAGAGAAGCAAGATGTATGCGCACACAATGGAATATTATTCAACCAAATGAAATTCCGATCCATGTCATAACATAGGCATACCTTGAAAATACTACGTTAAGTGAAATGAGGCAGACACAAAAAGACAAATACTGTATGATCCCACTTACACGAGGCACCTGGAAAGTCAAATTTCATAGAGACAGAGTAGAATAGAGGTTCCCAGGAGTCTGAGGGGGAGGAGAGGGGGAGGGATTACTGTTTTATAGGTATATTGTTTCAGTTTGGGACGATGGAAACACTTCTGTAAATGGAGAGTTCTTTTTTTATTTTTTGAGACGGAGTTTCGCTCTTGTTACCCAGGCTGGAGTGCAATGGCGCGATCTCGGCTCACTGCAACCTCCACCTCCTGGGTTCAGGCAATTCTCCTGCCTCAGCCTCCTGAGTAGCTGGGATTACAGGCACGCACCACCATGCCCAGCTAATTTTTGTATTTTTAGTAGAGACAGGGTTTCACCATGTTGACCAGGATGGTCTCGAGCTCTTGACCTCGTGATCCACCCGCCTCGGCCTCCCAGAGTGCTGGGATTACAGGCGTGAGCCACCGCGCCCGGCCAAATGGAGAGTTCTGATGGCCACACGCAGTGTGAATGTACTTAACGCCACTGTACATTTAAAAGCGGCTAAAATGGGAAATTTGACATTATGTATATTTATCATAGTAAAATGTGTGTGTGTGTGTATATGTATGTGCATACACACATGCATACATAGATATATATATGTGTACATATGTCTAAAACAACCTTGAGCCATGCTGTGAAATGCGCATAGGTTGGTGTTGAGCTCTTCCTAGAAAAAGCAAAGTACACAGGACCGAATTTTGCCCCCGGCCCTAGTGCATTGACAAACAAGAATTGGGAGGGGCTGACAGTTTCCCTGAGAGCCCCGAAGTGATACGTCAGCTCCTACACGCCTTGCTGTTTATGATTTCTTCAAACATCCTCTCTGTCACTTTGCATGTTATGTTGTGGGTTGTCAGGGATCAAGCTGTTGAAAGAGGGTCCCCCTGACTCTTGTGAGATGGCCAGGCGGGTCTCTCTGGTTCGCTGGCCGGCAGCAGATAGCTTTGATAGGAGGGACCCATGCGGCTCTGAGAAAGTCAGCCTTTTTTGCTCCGTCTGGTTGCCAAAATAAACCGGAATGCTTCATTCCAAAGAGAAAGCTGAGTGAGGGGCCTGACAGTTTTATAGGGAATAAAAGTCTCAGAGGGTGGTATATTTTACTTTTTCCTTCCAATCGTAAGAGTTGGGGAAAACAGCTAGAGAGGCAGTTTGGCTTTAGGGGGAACTTCTGTTGGGGGTGTCCAGTGCCTTGGGTAGGTTTGAGGGGGAAGGGCACCATGGGCCTGGGTCCCAGGTGACCATGTCCCTGCTTCCTTAGGCCGACCCGGGGTCCTCGTCCCCTCTGCCCCGTACTCGGGCTGCACGCCAGCCTGTATCTCAGTGCTTCCTTGTCTATAGAACCTCTTGAATAAGGCCCAGCTTTTCCTCAGCTCTTTATCCTGAGCCCCTGGCAGAGTCATTGGGAATGATGCTTAAGAGCGGGAGGGAAGAGGAAGGAAGGAGCCCCCGAAGGACAAAGGCAGACAGATGGGTTTCCAGTGTGTTTCCAATTCGCTGGTCTCCCCATGTCCTTTGAAAAGTTGGATCTTCATTTTAACTTTAATTCTGTGTCAGGGCCTTCCGAGCCTTCTGAGTTTTCCCTAACAGTATCTTAGAGTAAGTAGCTTCATTTTCACATGACGCAGTTGCACAAATTCACTAACTAAAAACTGGAATTGAGGCTCACAGGCCATGAAGATGTTGTGAAGTTACTGCAAGATATTTAACAGAATAGAGACTCGAGTCATCTGTTCATTATATTTATCCTTTTTTGTCTAAGTCACATCAAAACTCTTTGTCACATTCTTTAAAAAAAAAAAAAAAAACCACTTTAGATTGAGGGGATCCACGTGCAGGTTTGTTATGTAGATACACTGTGTGAAGCTGAGGTTTGGGCTTCAGTGGAATCTGTCATCCAAATTGTGTACATGGTACCCAGTAGCGAGTTTTTCAACTCTTGTCCCCGCCCCTAGACACATTCTTAAATATTGCCCAGAGAAGATTCCAGGATATCTCTTCCTTAGGGTCATCCGGCATTTTATGTCTCGGTCACATCAAAACTGGTTGTCAATGAGCTATTAAAAAGCAGCACCATGAAAGAAGTCTCGGTTTCGACCACATGTGATGCATGGGGTCTCGCATTGTGTCTTTCTGCTCCATAGCTGGAAGCACCAGCACCCTTGCAACACATGTCATTTTAAAGGCTCCACTGTTGCAGATTCTGTCTTCTTAGGGCCTGTGGTCAGGAACCTTGTGAAGTGTTGCTGGAAGCTGGGGGTGGGGAGGTGGCATGGAATGGGGGGGGCTGATGCCTCCCTCTCCTGCCTCGTTTTTCTGTGGGCCTCATTTGGTATGCAAGGAAATAAGCCAAACAGCCTGTGAAGAAAGGAAGAATGAGATAGTTTCCTAAGTTGTCTCTGCCTGAGTTGGCTGCGGGTCTGGGGCTCATTCAGCCCTTTGTCCCCCTGTTGAGTGCAGTGCGTGTGTGGTGACAATGGAGTGGCGCAGTTACACTGAGGGCTAATGGTAGGAGTTCCGTCAGCCCATTCATGGAGGCAGAGGAGGGTGCAGGGCGCAGAGCTCGAGCCAGCAAGCAGAGGAAGTCAGAGGCCCTTGTAACGAGCCGAAGATCACAAACACTGCTGTCAGGGCTCCAGGCTTGGGGGGTGGGGGCAAGGGAGGGGGCCTATCATCGTGGAAGTTGGAGGTCTGCCCGACCTCCAGCGCGGTAGGGTACCACCTGTCCAGGCTGACAGACGAGCATTATGGCTTCCCTTTTAATCAGCTTAATTTGGGGCATCTTAACACAATGGCTGGTGCTCTGGAGGCTGCAGGAAAGCTGATGTCCTAGAGCCGCCGCACTTTACATGCATGTAACATCTTTTTATTGGAGGCGCTTTCGTGTTTTTCCAGCCACTTGGGCTATGTTTCTCTTTCTTGGAGATTCTCTGATCTGTCTGTCTTTACTTAGAGCTTAGAAGTCAAGGTATACAGAAAAAGAAAGTTCTGAAATTGGAGGCTTGCCTTCTCTAAAGCCAAGCCGAACTTTTAGCCAGATGTCATCGTGGGGCAAGCCACTTCAGCTCTCCAGGCTCCATTCCCTAGCTGGGAAACGAGAGCACTTGGCTATTTGATTTCCGAAGGCCCTTTAGACCTCCAAATTATCCAAGTCTGTGATGATTTATGGATGTCTTCTTATAATGCAGCCCTTCGGAAACACTAACTCCACTCTGGTCTCAGCTTGATCATCTAACAGAAGCAGGCCGGTTGGATTTAAGATGGGGGGGGTGGTCTTCTCTCCAGATGGCTGCCCCATCCCCACCCCACCCCAATCCCATGCACTCTCCTGCCCTCCTGCTTTGGGCAAGACGGCGATTGTGTGGAGTTGGCACGTCCAGTGGCAGGTATCGGCACCACTGTGCAGTCCCCTCTCCCTTCACCCTCCACCAGCATACAGAATGTATATGCCCTTCGCACATCCAAAGAGGGCCCCTGCCATGTTAAACAAAGGTATTCATATTCGGGGAGTGAGCTCTGTCTCGTGCAAGGGAGAGGCCAAGTTCTGTCTTTACCGTCAGAGAATAATGTTTGACATCATTTATACAAGACAGGGTTTTGCCCTTTTAGTCTTGCTGAGCCAGAATGAGGGATTTGTGTAGTTGAAAGTCGAACTGATCAGCCGGGCGCGGTGGCTCACGCCTGTAATCCCAGCACTTTGGGAGGCCGAGGCGGGTGGATCACGAGGTCAAGAGATCCAGACCATCCTGGTCAATATGGTGAAACCCCGTCTCTACTAAAAATACAAAAATTAGCTGGGCATGGTGGCACGTGCCTGTAATCCCAGCTACTCAGGAGGCTGAGGCAGGAGAATTGCCTGAACCCAGGAGGCGGAGGTTGCAGTGAGCCAAGATCGCACCATTGCACCACTCCAGCCTGGGTAACGAGAGCGAAACTCCGTCTCCTCAAAAAAAAAAAAAAAAAAGAAAGTCGAACTGATCATTGTCAAATTGCGAGGAAGTGGAGCCTGAAAGAAGGTTAGGCAGGACTGCAGAGAGGGGTAGCATCCTGCTTCACCACGAGGTAAGTCTAGAAGAGGGTGGGGAAGGGAGTTCAGAATTCTTCACTCATGGAGTACCTGCTTTGGTCATCCTTTTACCTTCCAGTCAGAGGGATCATTGATCAAGAGCTGGCCAGGCTGGGCGTGGTGGCTCATGTTTGTAATCCCAGCACTTTGGGAGGCCAAGGTGGGTGGATCACCTGAGGTCAGGAGTTCGAGACCAGCCTGACCAATATGGTAAAACCCTGTCTCTATTAAAAATACAAAAATTAGCTGGGCGTGGTGGCACACGACTGTAGTCCCAGCTGTTTGGGCGGCTGAGGTGGAAGAATCACTTTAACACACAGAGGGTCCCTCAGTCAGCCAAGAATCCTGCCATCTCCTTTAGATAACAAAATCTCTTAGGCCTTATGCTTTGGGTAGGATTTGTCTTCCATGGACAAGCATTCAGTTGGAAACAAGTATATAGTCACTGCCTCTATGGTAGGGATGTACTCTGATCTAGTCTCTCTGCCTCCTGGAAAAAAAGAAAAATTGTAAACATCCCCTTCAGCTGTTCCTCAAGTCCCTGTACAGTGGAAGGACATTACACGTGAACTTCCTGGATTCAGTGGATTATTCTCTGCAAGAAAAAAAACAGAGAAAGAAGAAAAGATGAATTTAGATTGTTAGGTTCCGCGTTTCACTCACTGAGTGCACACAGCCGGTGGGGGAGGACAGTTGGGATGTGGGGTTGAAGCTGTGTTCTGGGTCTTGGCTCCTGCCCCTGCACTGTGGAGTGAGCATTTCATCACACCACGTTGATTCTAGCATTTAAGTCAACTCCTTCATGCCGTGCTCAAATGCAGAAAGGGCTGTCTATGTCTATCCCAGCTTTAGATGAAAAACTGATCGGGTGAGACTTGCCATTCCTCTCTCATGTGGAAACTTCCTATCGGACATTCCACAGTAATTTTGACTGTAATCACTTTCTGCCTTTAACCCCCACTTTCATTTTGATTCTGTATTTAATATTAACTTTTTCAGATTATAAGGATTTGAGGTTTTCAAACATCTACCGAAATGTAAGTGCCCCTAGAAACATACTTTTAGGCCTCGTGCGGTGGCTGACGCCTGTAATCCCGGCACTTTGGGAGGCCAAGGCAGGCAGACCACCTGAGGTCAGGAGTTCAAGACCAGCCTGGTCAACATAGTAAAACCCCATCTCTGCTAAAAATACAAAAATAAGCTGGTCGTGATGGCACATGCCTATAATCCCAGCTACTTGGAAGGCTGAGGCAGGAAAATCCCTTGAACCTGAGAGATGGAGGTTGCAGTGAGCTAAGACTGCGCCATTGCACTCCAGCCTGGGCAACAGAGTGAGACTCCATCTCAAAAAAGAAAAAGAAAAGAAAAAAGAAGCATTATACCTTTAGCTTTCGCCACCTAGCAAGTAGTAACCTATGATGACAACACTGCCACATAGTCCTTGAGGGAAAAACTTGGGGAAGATCGGAACAGGGGTAAGGCAGGTGAGGCCCATGAAAATTCTCATTCATTTATTCAGCTCGGCGGGTCGGACAGGGTAAGGGATGCGACCAGGAGATGCCACAGGAAAGTCTGAGAGATGTTAGCAAGTCCAGGAGGCCAGTACCTGACTCCACCTCAGCTTCGTTCAGGGTGGCACGGAGACCCCTGCTGCTGAGTCATGTTGTCACCGTCAGCACTCTCCCCAGCACCAGACACACAATCTTCACTAAAGATTGTCGAGATCTTGACACACAATTCACCACTCTTGACTAAACGCTAATCTATACCTCATTTCAAAGAAATCTGAGGAATTCTTTCAGGTTCCAGGACCAATTTACTGTTACACATAATAGTGATCATTTATTGAGCTCCGCGTAGCACTACACATATACCAGGATCATCTCAGTTGCCCTTTACTCTGAGTGTTTTGTTGTCCTTGCTTTGTGGATGGGGAAACAGAAAAGTTAAATAACTTAGGTGCCACCTGCAAGTATGGTGGGTGGGCAGCAAATACCAATATGCCTGACTAGGTGCATTTTAGATATTTGGGAAATAAAGATAATGCTTTTCCGCTTGGCAAAATAGAAACTCTCTAGGTGGTGAGAACTGCACAGTGAAAGAAACAAAAGGGAGGAGGGCGAATCACGAGGTCAAGAGATCGAGACCTTCCTGGCCAACATGGTGAAACCACGTCTCTACTAAAAATACAAAAATTAGCTGGGTGTGGTGGTGTGCACCTGTAATTCCAGCTACTCAGGAGGCTGAGGCAGGAGGATCGCTTGAGCCTGGGTGGTGGAGGTTGCAGTGAGCCAAGATCGTACCACTGCACTCCAGAGTGAGACGGTCTCAAAAAAAAAAAAAGAAAGAAGTATTTGCAGTTTATGTGAGGGTCAGTACATTGGTCTATTGGCTTCCTTCCCTAGTTCTCAGGGGCTGAGTTTGCTAATGTCATGGCACCTCTAGTAGCCTTCCCCTTTTCTCTGCCACTTCCCAGCCCCCCAGGCAGAAAGCTTCTGGTTGGCCCCTTGATTACCAGGCATCCATAAGCAGACCATCATTTGCGCCAGTGCTTCTCAGAATACCCATCACCTGGGCTCTGCTAAAATGCAGGTTCTGATTAGCTCGGCCTGGGTTGACTGAGATTCTGCAGTTCCAACAAGCTCCCAGGTGATGCTGATGCTGCCGGCCCACAGACCCCACCTGGAGTAGTGAGGTTCCTGGGCACTTTAAGAACATCCCTCCTTTACTTCACATTTATTCCTACTGGAAACTAGCATAGAATTATGCAGGCTAAATTATGCATGTTTTCTTGGTAGGATGCTCTGTGTCCTGTTCCTCTTGCTAACAGCTCTGGTCTGGACCGTTGTTCTAGGATTGTCTCAAAGCCTGCCAGGAGCAGATTGAGGCGGTGCTCCTCAATAGCCTGCAGCAGTACCGTCAGGACCAGCGCGATGGATCCAAGTCGGAGGATGAACTGGACCAAGCCAGCACCCCTACAGACGTGCGGGATATCGACCTGTGAGGATGCCAGTCGGGCGGGAAGAGAGGCACACTCATAATCTGCTCTCTCCTTCTTTCTGGTTATGTTTTGTTCTTTGTGTTTTAGGGTGAAACTTAAAAAAAAAAATTCTGCCCCCACCTAGATCATATTTAAAGATCTTTTAGAAGTGAGAGAAAAAGGTCCTATAAAAACCGAATAATAAAAAGCATTTGGTGCCTATTTGAAGTACAGCATAAGGGAATCCCTTGTATATGCGAACAGTTATTGTTTGATTATGTAAAAGCAATAGTAAAATGCTTACAGGAAAACCTGCAGAGTAGTTAGAGAATATGTATGCCTGCAATATGGGAACAAATTAGAGGAGACTTTTTTTTTTCATGTTATGAGCTAGCACATACACCCCCTTGTAGTATAATTTCAAGGAATTGTGTACGCCATTTATGGCATGATTAGATTGCAAAGCAATGAACTCAAGAAGGAATTGAGATAAGGAGGGACATGACGGGGAGGGAGTACAAAACAATCTCTCAACACGATTGAACCATTTGGAATGGAGAAGCATTTTGCCCTCAGCCACCCGTTACTAGGTCAGGAGCGTGGCTGGATCTCTACGTTACGTCCTCTCGCTGTCTGCAGTAGCTGCTACCTATAAAAGATGTTTTATTTTGCCAGTTGGACACAGGTGATAGGCTCCTGGGCTTCATGTTCTGTGACATCCTGCTTCTTCTTCCAAATGCAGTTCATTGCAGACACCACCGTATTGCTATCTAATGGGGAAATGTAGCTATGGACCATAACCAAAACTCACATGAAACGGAGGCAGATGGAGACCAAGGGTGGGAGCCAGAATGGAATCTTTTCTGTTATTCTATTTAAAAGGGTAATGTGGCCTTGGCATTTCTTCTTAGAAAAAAAACTAATTTTTGGTGCTGATTGGCATGTCTGGTTCACAGTTTAGCATTGTTATAAACCATTCCATTCGAAAAGCACTTTGAAAAATTGTTCCCAAGCGATAGATGGGATGGTTTATGCAAGTCAAGCTGAATACTCCTCTCCTCTCTTCTTTTGCCCCCTCCCTTCCTGCGCCCAGTCTGGGTTACTCTTCGCTTCTGTTATCTGACATTCTTTGGTACACAGTTCTGGTGTTCCTACCAGGACTCTTGAGACACCCCCTTTCCGCTGACATTCCCATGACAACATTCCTCAGAAAAGCCTATAAACTACCGTTCTGATGGCACAGAAGGACCTTAATTCCCATCTCTGGTACTTCTCCTTTGGACATGGAAAGAAAAGTTATTGCTGGTGCAAAGACAGATGGCTGAACATCAGGGTGTGGCATTTTGTTCCCTTTTCTGTTTTTTTTCTTTTTGTTGTTGTCATTGTTAATTTTATTGCAAAGTTGTATTCAGCGTACTTGAATTTTTTTTTTCCTCTCCACTTCTTAGAGGCATTCAGTTAGCAAAGAGGTTGGAGCAACAACTTCTTTTTTTTTATTTTTTTTTTGCATAATTGTAATTGATAGGTAATGAAGCTATTTGTTAAAATATTTGCCTTTTCAAGTAAAAAAGAAAAATCAGAACAGGGCTACTTTGAAGAATTATTTTATACACAGATTCTGCCTTGTTTCACAGTATGAGGGTTGAAGATGGAAAAAAATCTAAGGGTCTCATTTTTTCATTTTGTTTTGTTCAGTTTTTTTTTTTTTTTTGCGCTGCTAAGAAGCTAAAATCATCCATCCTTATTCACATGGACAGTACCTAGCTGTAATGTTTCACAGAGTGTGCTGCTATTTTATAAACATTTTTATAATATATTATTTTACTGCTTAAATTCCAAGTCCTGAAGTAGATGGTTAAGATATGAGTTCTTTGTACTGGAAAAGCCCTTCTTTTTAGTTTGCTTTTTTCTTGTAGCCTGTTCATGGTTTTTTGTTGTGTTGTTTTTTTTTTTTTTTTTTTTTTTTTTTTTTGCCTTTTTGGTTTTTTGGGTTTTTTTTTTTCCTCTGATCACATTCTTCAAAGACGGAGTATTCTTTACCTCAGGTTTACTGGACAAAATCAATAACTACAAAAGACAATGATTCACACTTTTGTTTTCATTATACCTCACAACCGTACAGTTTCTGCTTGGGAGCCCATTCGTGGGAGGAATAGAGAAGTGTGTGGGCAGGGCTTAACTCCCCTCAGGTGGAAGGCAGGGCGGTCTCACTCCCAGGGACCTTTTTGGTCATGGAGGCCATTGGGCTCCCATTTTGACCCCGGTATCCTCGTCATGGTGGAAAAAATATATTGAACCAAGGGATCCTCCCTCCCCTTCAAGGCAGACATTTAGT
Organism: Sapajus apella; assembly: GCF_009761245.1. Classification (NCBI taxonomy): domain Eukaryota; kingdom Metazoa; phylum Chordata; class Mammalia; order Primates; family Cebidae; genus Sapajus; species Sapajus apella. The sequence goes on from NW_022437026.1 coordinate 5,585,040, forward strand.
ACAAACACCGTGATTTGCACTTAGGTACCAGGTATCAGGAAACAGACTAAAAAGAATTCCAGCAGGCTGTATGGAGAGCTTCATCTTACAGCTTTTTCAGAAGCAGGGCTTCATCTGCAAAGGGCCCTTTCATCTGGAAGTATTTCCTCCGTCTTTCCCCTTCCCTGGCATGGACACCTTGAGTTTAGGATCATCTCTGCAGATTCCCTAGGTCTGAATCTGCGAGTAGATGAATCGGCAGCAAGCCGCATGTGTGGTGCTTCCTTCTCCCTCCTCTGTCTCAAACTGTGCAGGCAAGCACTATGCAAGCCCACGTCCTCTGCTAAGCGGTACTAAATGGTTTTCGGGTTTTCAATCACACTGAATTGGCAGGATAAGAAAAATAGGTCAGATAAATATGGGATGGTTGTTGAAGGGAGGTGAAGAGGCTGCTTCTCTACAGAGGTGAAATTCCAGATGAGTCAGTCTCTGGGGAAGTGTGTTTAGAAGTGTTCAGGACTTTGTAGTTAGCATGACCCTAAAATTCTAGGGGATTTCTGGTGGGACAGTGGGTGGTGAATTCTGAAGTTTTGGAGAAGAAAGTGGAGCAGCCAGCAAGTTAGCCAGAGTTTTCTCAAGAGCCAGCTTTGCTCAACACACTCTCCTGGGCCCCAGGGAGTCCCACAGAATGGGGAAAGCGGGAACTCTGGAGTTCTTGGGAATCTTGGAGCCTAAAGAGGAAACGAGGTGCAAATTCATTCACGGCGACCGACCCTTGAGCTTAAACAGATGCAGCAAATGAAAGAACCCGACAAATAAGGAAGGGCACAGGCCTCTCCGACTCTATTTACAGTCTGTAACTTTCCACTCTTCCTGTCGCCCCGAGGCCCCTGAATCCTAGCTTTTCTGTTTCCCATGCTTGGGGCCTCGCGTGATGATGGGTATGGGGCTGCTGATGGGAAGGTATGGGGTTGTTGGGCTTTTTGCCTGCTCCCTGCTGAAACAAAAGAACGAATCCTGGATTTGTCTAAAATCCAAAATCTTGGATTTTGCCCTCTTTTTGGATCTCGCTCTCCTTGGTAGAAGTTTGTTCCAGAGGGGTTCTCCCTATGAATTTGAACTCGCTCTTCTTTTGTTGTTGTTCTTTCTCTTCTTTTTCTCACCTTACACTAAAGGGGTTCCAGATTTTCCTGGTCTTTTTCTACCTTACTGTCTTTGTATCTCGTCTTTACTTCCACCTGTTTGTTTCTCTCCATCAGTGGGGGCTGAGTTGTTCCCCCAGCCTGCCAAATTTTAATCCTTCCCCTCTTTTGGCCAGATGCTAGGGGGAAGAAATCCTAGTATGCCAAAAATATATGCTAAGCATAATTAAACTCCATGCGGGTCCATAATAGCCAAGAAGCCTGCAGGAGAAAGCCGAGGGCAGTTCCCTCTGCAGAACACCCCATGCGTGCTGAGAGGCAAGCTCCCTCAAGAAGGAGCTGCCCTTCCAGGAGGCTTTATTTTGAACTGCCCCAGGACCCCACTGGAGAGCACAGCATGCCTTACCCCTGGGTTACCCTTGGTCTGTGTGCTCTGTACTGGAGGCTCTGTTCTGCCTCTTACCAGCCAGGTCAGGGGCACACATGGCTTACGTGACAAAGCCAGAGAGGAGAAGACAGCCCTGATAGCGTCACACTGCATCCCTTTGCTAGCAGGATGGGCAGCTCTTCAGACGGAGCTGCCGCTTTCCTGCTGTCTAGCACCTCTAGGGCCTCTCCAGACTGTACCCAGGGAGCTCTGGGACTGAAAGATTAAGAACATTAGGCAGGATCAGATGACTTTCTCAAAGAGGGCAGGGGAATTTTCTCTCCATGGGCCACAGGGGACAGGGCTGGGAGAAGAAATAGACTTGCACCTTATGTCATGTAAATAATTGATTTTCTAGTTCAAGAAGATAATATTGGTAGTGTGGGAACTGGAGGTAGGAAGGGGAGGAAGTCTGAGTAAGCCAGTTGGCTTCTAAGCCAAAAGGATTCCTCTTTGTTTATCTCTGAGACAGTCCAACCTTGGGAATAGCTTTAAAAGGGAAATTAATGCTGAGATGATAAAGTCCCCTTAAGCCAACAAACCCTCTGTAGCTATAGAATGAGTGCAGTCTTCTGTTGGTGTGGACTCAGAGCAATTTACAAGAGCTGTTCATGCAGCCATCCATTTGTGCAAAATAGGGTAAGAAGATTCCAGAGGATGTTTATTGCTTCCTCATACCACATGGCTTTTGGTGATTCTGGACGAAATGACCCAGAATGGTCATTTCAGGCACAACGATACTACATTCGTGTGTCTCTGCTTTTAAACTTGGCTGGGCTATCAGACCCTATTCTTGGCTCAGGTTTTAAGAAGCCATCAGCAAATGTGTACGTGCACGCTGGAGCTGCAGCCCTCATTCCTTTGCCTGCAGCCTACTTTGGGGAAATAAAGTGCCTTACTGACTGTAGCCATTACAGTATCCAATGTCTTTTGACAGGTGCCTGTCCTTGAAACACAAAGTTTCTATTTTTATTTTTAATTGGTTTAGTTCTTACTGCTGGCCAACTCTTACATCCCCAGCAACTCACTGGGCCATTGGATTTTTTCCATTATGTCCATTACCCTTACACCACGTACCTCAGATCTCTCTCTCCTCTCTCTGTTATAGTTTCTCGTCTTGGACTTTTCTTTTCTTTTTCTTTTTCTTTTCTTTTCTTTTTTTTTTTTTTTTTTTTTTTGCTGTAAAACAAGCGTGATGCCATATCGAGTCAATGTTATTCTCTCACAATGTACTCTATAAGAGGTGTGGGTGTGTATTTGGTCAGGACGTTAGAAAGTGCGGAAGTAGCATGATCCGTATATGCAGAAAGGTTTTTAGGAAGTATGGCAAAATGTTGTATTGGCTATGATGGTGACGTGATATAGTCAGCTGCATTTTAAGAGGTCTTATTTGTTCAGTATTAAGTGATTTAAAAAAACAATAACCTGTTTTCTGGCTAGTTTAAAGATGGATTTGAAAATGGTGTTGAATGCAATTAGGTTATGCTATTTGGACAATAAACTCACCTTGACCTAAACTATCTGGCCATTGTTGACTTATTTATCAACCAGCAGTCCTCAGAATGGAATACACTTGTGTCATGTCAGAACTCTGTTTTATGCTGCTGCAACAATTGGCAGGGGCATAAAAGACACATTCTAACCTGGAATAGAATCTGTGTGTGCCTCTGTGTTGTGGCAGGACCAGTCATTGTTGACATTGCTCGGGGACGGGAGTGCCCATGCAGCCAGATTATAAGCAAGAAGACCTAGTCCACCTTCAGAAGGTGGTACATCATACACAGTATGACTGGTCCTCAGAGGATACCCCTGATTGTTGCCAGCTACTCACTCTAGGCTGTGAGGAAGCATCTCCTGGCATGAGAGATACCAGAAGCCTGTGGTGCCATCTCCAGATTCTGGGGAACCCTGCCCCTGCAGCTTTCCTGGCTTCTGCCTGCTGTTCTTAGTGGCTCCCATCTGATTTCTGATCCTTCCTGCACCCCTCCTCTGAGACACAAGCCACAACTGCCCTTGGTGGAGTCTGGAGAAGCAGAGCCTGGGAATGGGATGTGACAGTCTCCGTACTGCTTGAATGAATTTCAGGGCCCTAGGCTCAGCTGGTCTTGGACCTCAGCTCCTCAGTCCAGCTTTCTTCCCAAGTGTGGTGGGTATACAGAAGGCAGCCTAATAAACACTTTTTTGTTTTGAGATGTAGTCTCTCTGTGTCCCCAGGCTGGAGTGCAGTGGCACAGTCTCGGCTCACTGCAACCTCCGCCTCCTGGGTTCAAGTGATTCTCCTGCCTCAGCCTCCTGAGTAGCTGGGACTACAGGCACGTGCCACCATGCCCAGCTAATTTTTTGCATTTTTAGTAGAGACGGGGTTTTACTGTGTTAGGATGGTCTCGATCTCCTTACCTCGTAATCCGCCTGCCTCAGCCTCCCAAAGTGCTGGGATTATAGGCATGAGCCACCGTGCCTGGCCTTTTTTTATTTTTATTTTTTTTGAAACAGGGTCTTTCTCTGTCCCCTAGCCTGGAGTACAGTGACACAAACCCAGCTTGCTGTCGCCTCAAACTCCTGGGCTCAAGCGATCCTCCTCCCTCAGCCTCCCAAGTAGCTGGGATTACAGGCAGACGCTACCATGCCCAGTTAATTTTCTTTTTTTTTTTTTTTTTTTGGACAGATTAGGTACATTAGAGCTTTTGCACAAGTTCTAATAGACATTTTGATGTTATTATAAAATTCATTTTCTCCAAAGTTTTCTGTCCGAAAGTCACTGAAGGCTGCTTTCCATTTTAATTCTGACCTGAGTTGTAAACAATAAGATTTTAAACTGGCCATTGGGGAAGTCCAGATTAAGATATTCCCTGTGGATCTCAAGTAACTTCACTTAATAGGACTTTTAAGCTTACAAGGACCCTGAAAATTCCCTGTTTCCATTCCCCATTGACATCCACCATTCTTAGAGACAAATAGGGGTAACTTTTTCTTGGGTTTCTGCCTAGTGAAGTTTGCTGGCCTCTAGGGAGTTTCAAGGGCCTCTGGTTGCCATTCATAACCATCCTTGGAATTCTCTTCGGCATGACATAACGTCCAACTGGGCCCCCCTCCCTCCCCTTCCCCATCTTTTTGCTCTGTAGGAGAAATGCTGTCTGTTTACAGCATGATAACTCTACTCCGTCTCCCAGATGCCACCCAGCAACACTGCCGGGCTTGCCCCATTCTGAGCAATGAATGTTTTAAGGGCAGGAAGAGCAGATGAAGCACACAGTCAAGCAGTGATAAATCTCACTGCCCCATCCATGCTCTTTCAGATCCAGATCATCTTATAACTGGAAAATCTCAAACTTAAAGTGCCTTTCCTGAAAGTGGCAGTTAAAAATGCAATGAAGACCTGGAAATCCCCGATCTTTTGTGTGTGTTCAAGGGAATGCTTTTGTATCTAACGACTTTCAGGGATTTGGAGCTTTTATGCAACATGCAGAGGTATCACCAAAATCCAACTTCCCAGTTGGCTTAGCAGTAATACTGTCAAAATACTGACATGAAACAAGTACTCAAAAGCTGAATATTATTACACCAGATTGCTTCTCCCCTGCTCTGCTAGCAATAACAGCAACAGCAAAAATGCTGTGGACGGAGCTGGGAGATTCAGACTATCAAGATAAGCCTAGTGCTCACAGCTGATGTCTAGGTGGGGCCTGTACTGGACCTTTAAGGGAAAGCACAGAGAACCCCAGGACACACAGGCCTATTAAATTGCCGAGAGGAACAGCAGCAAATGCAAATGAATCCAGGGGAAATCGATGCTAAGGAGTTGGAGGGGGCCCTTTCAGAGGAGATGGAACAGGTTTCCTCAAGCAAGTGGGTTTTAGGAAGATGCATTTGTTAGGAAGTTCATGGGGGTCGGCATAGTTTGGAAATGGAAACAGTGGGACCTTTTCCAAAAATAGAAGTAATTTTTTTAAATGAAGGGAAAATATTCAAATAGCTTGAACAGCACACACAATTTAATAGATTTTAAACACCATAAACACAGATGTTACGCTTGAAACAGGATAAGCAGAGCCACAAACATTGATTTGGGATTACCACCCACCTCATTTCTCATGAGGCTTAAAGAAAGAAGGCTGGAAGTTTCAAGATGACCAGTGGCTTTTCTTGTCATTGGACTTTGGAGGCCTGTCCCGCACTGGAGGGGTGGATTCCATCAGCTCAGACCACAGGCTCAGTCAAATAGAACTGGGCGGCCTGAGAAAGCAGCAAGCCGGCTCAACTTACCTCCCCGGCCTCTGTCTGATTATCCCCCTGAAGCTTCTTTGAGTTTATTCATTATTACGGTTTCTTTGATACTGATTTACTTGGGCCCTGGCCATTCGGCTGCCCTTAGCTCCACCACTCCCGTAAATGACTGTCCACATGGTTTCAACATACAGTTCTTCCTGCGACGTCCACTAGGTGGTACTAATGCCACAGACGGGGATCCCTCACAAACCCAGAGCCAGCCAGGTATAGGATGGCTCTGCCCTAGAGGGAAGGGAGCACCTCCCGACCGAAGACAGCAGGAGCAGCAGCCTGCTTGCATCATCGCCCCAGGGCAGCCTGGCCAGTGAACCTCAGGCCTTTCCCGTCTGCCCCTGGCGCAGATCCCGAACCTGGTTCTCTCACTACCTCCGCATCGTGACTCTATCTGGGGTGGCTGGTGCTGGTCTGTCACCTTTCCCGACTCTTTTCCAGGTCTAATCCAGCGATGGCACACTGGCAGCTTGCAGACCAAATCCAGCCTGCAGACATAATTAGCTTGACTCCCACAGTGATTGAAATTGTCTTGGATTTACTTGGCAATACAAGATGAGAGCTTTCACATAAAAGTCAGGATTTTAACGACTCTTGGGAAATTTAAGTCCTGGCAACCACAGGCCTGCGAGGCTGCAAGGGCTGCAGCTGAGTGTGACCGGCCCCTTTGTCTACCCCCTGCCCACCCCACAACCCACTGAACCCGCTGCTCTGTTTTACAGCACCTGCCTGTCCACTGAGGGATTACAGCTCTGTAGCCTAATCTGTGTCGGTTTTACCTTCCGGGCGAGGAAGGAGGATCCAATAAACCCCAGGTAGAGTCACCTTCCTCCAGTCTTCTCCACCACAGACAGACCTGGCATACTCTCTTCAGTTTGTGGACCACAACCTCTTCTCAGATAAAGACCTTCACACCTCATTAAGCATTACGGTCTCTTTATGTCTTTACGAGTTTTTAGTTATCAGATTACCCTGGGGCTGGGCCAGATTTTTGAAATTCCTTTGAGATCCCAATACTCAGCTCCGGGCACAGGTTTCCAGGTAGGCCCAAATAGGCTGGGTGGGTAAAGATCTGCTTTTTCTGTTTTTTTTTTGTTTTGTTTTGTTTTTGAAGATAGGGTCTTCCTTTGTCACTGAGGGTGGAGGGCAGCCGTGTGATCACAACTCACTGTAGCCTCAATCTCCTAGGCCAAAGTGGTCCTCCCATCTCAGCCTCCCAAGTAACTGGGAACACAAGCATTCACCACCATACCTAGATAATTTTTTTAAAAAAATTATAGAAACAGGATCTCACCATGTTGCCCTGGCTGCTCTCCAACTCCGGGCCTCAAAAGATCCTTCCCACCTCGGCCTCCTGAAGTGCTGCGTTACAGGTGCGAGCCACTGCATCCAGACAGCTTTTCCTGCTTTTGCTTGTCTGGGGAGTCATTTTTAGTGCTCCTGGCCCCATGGAGACCCTATGAGAAGACAAACCTCTGAGATTTCTAGATTTGTTGAAAAAGTGCAAGTCTCTGTGGCTATGTTTCAATCAACCCATTCACTGAAAATCATTACTCTTCATCATCCCCTTCGCCCATGAGGCTCCTGGGCACTGCTCATTTATTCAGTGGATGAGGGCTGGGTACATGCCTGGTGCTCCGCATGGGACGCTTCATTCAACAAATGTGTCTTCGGTATTTGCTTTCCTAGGGATGAGATCTCTGCTGTCCTTGATCTCAGAGGCTAATAAAAAGATGACTGCCATTTGGTGGCTGGCCCAGAAAACAAGTGCTGTGTGGCCAGCCTGCTCTGGAATGCCCACTTAGCCACCCTCTCACTTTATGACCTTGGGCTCGTTACCGAGCCACCCAGTAACTCATAGTAAACTCAATGACTCAGTTTTTTCATCTGTGAAATGGGGTTTCATAGTTTCAAAAGAGTGTTCTACAAGCCTCTCCTGCAATCCTCATAACTCTCTGGTGAGATTGGTGCCTTGTTTTGTAGCTAAGTGAATGGAGGGTTGCATGGCTCATTACACAGAGTTAGGCTAGCACTGGATCCCAGATGTGTCTGAATTCAAAACGTCGTGCATCTTCTGCTACACTGGGCTACTTTATTGATCTATATTTTGGTACTGAGCATTGAGCTGAAAGAGTGAGAATTTTAGCCCAATGTGGGGGGTGGGAGAGTTGGGTGATGACATCATTTATTGAAATCATCAGGGGATAGTTTTTTTTTGTTTTTTTTTTTTGTTTTTTTTGAGATGAAGTCTCACTCTGTTGCCCAAGCTAGAGGCCAGTGGCATGATCTCGGCTCACTGCAACCTCCACCTCCTGGGTTCAAGTGATTCTCCTGCCTCAGCCTCCCGCGTAGCTGGGACTACAGGCATGTGCCACCATGCCTGGCTAAATTTTGTATTTTTAGTAGAGACAGGGTTTCAATATGTTGACCAGGCTGGTCTTGAACTCCTGACCTAGTGATTCTCCTGCCTCGGCCTCCCAAAGTGCTGGGATTATAGGGGTGAGTCACCGCGCCCCACCAGTTTTTTAATGAAGAAAAAGTCCATTCAGAAAGTAAAGGGCCTTGTTATCTAAGGAGAAGTTTGTTAGTGAATATACACCAAGGGAGTAGCCTTTTCTTTCCAGGGTCTTTGCCTTGCCCCTTGGCTGTTCTTCACACTCATTCTACGCAGGTTGTAAATGAGTCACTTATAAACTCACACGTGCAAGAATGAAACCATTTCCCCTGAAACTCAAGTTTTTACAGGAAGAACCTGAATTTCAAGCCATTCACAGTTTTGTTCCCCCTTTTCAGTTGGGGTTTGCTTCACCACAGCACTCAGGATGGTGACACAGGGGCAAGGGAAGGGGATGTAATCCTCCCACCCATCACTGAGCCCATTAGGATCGATGATTTTCCCATACTGACGTAAGTACATTCTTAAGTTCTTTCGGTTGATATTTGTAGCCACTAAAAAATTTAAAGGGGGTGAGCATTGGCCTTTCCCTCACACCTCTGCCGTTAATTCATGAGAAAAGCAAGTTTTTAACTAAATTTTGTGGTGCATACAGACAGACGTTTAGCAGACAAGCAGCAGGCCCTACACAGGTGACATGATTTGTGACACTCCAGGGATCTGTCTCCACTGTCACTTTGCATGAAAGTTCCCTCCTCAAGGTGAATATTCCAAAAACGGGGTTCTTTTAGCTTAGAGTCAGCAAAAAGCAAGCAGAGGCCGCCCGATCCTGTGGCTGGAGGATGGCTGGAGGGGAGGCCAGGCTCAGTGGCAGCCCTAAAGGTGCAGGCCACAGGCTCCTGGGCTCTTCGCCGCATTCATTCAGGGGCGAGGAGTGTCTCCAATGCGTCTAAGGTAGCCAATGCACCTATCTTGACTTCAGTGAGGTCCCTTTTGAACTTGCTTTGTGATCGTCGACAGGCTGCTATTTTCACCGAGAAAATCTCAGTTCTGAAATTCAAGATACGGTTAGTAAAGTATCCGTTATCCACTCAAGTACAGATAACAGAATATCCTGTGGATGTGAGGCCCCTGATGAGGGAACCGGTAGACTACCCCTAGATGACACATTCTTGAGTAGAATGCGTGACTAAATGTGGTGCCACCCTTCCAAATTCCTTGGTTGAAATCTTAACTCCCAATGTGATGGTATCAGGAAGTGGGGCATTTGGGAGGTGATGAGGTCATATAGGTGGAGCCCTCAGGAATGGGATTAGTGCCCTTATAAAAGGTACCCCAGAGAGTTCTCTTGCCCTCTTTCCTCCATGTGAAGACACAACGAGAGGTCAGGGATCTGCATCTCAGAAGAGAGCCCTCACCCAACCCTACTGGCACCCTGGTCTCGGTTTTTCATGTCCCAGAACTATGAGAAATAAATGTTTGTGCTTAAGCTGCCCAGGTGATGGCATTGTATTCCAGCAGCCCGAGCTGATTAAGACAGAGCTGCTGGTAGCACCTGGGTTATAGCTTTCCTAAGTCGCATCCACAGATGCTACACGTTCGGAAATACTGTAAGGAGAACTGCAGAGAGTGTAACTGTGATTTTCTCCATGACTTTTTGCAACTCTCAGATGCAAAAGACATGCTCTGCTGCTCCCACACCCTTCTGGGGCTTGGCACCAAGAGACTGTTCAAGACTCTAGGTGCACTGCACAGCCACTATGCCTCAGGGGTCTCACCACTTTCCCAGGGCTCCGCCAGGGCGGGAGCCATGGGATCTGCTTTCCTCCCAAATCCCCAAACCTATGTCAATTAGGAAAAGTATCACATCTCTAGTTTGTCCCTATTCTTCAGGGACCCAGGAAGATCTGTGTTATTACTATTTCTCCTCCAACACTCCCTCCCTCCCGCTCCTAGCCCAGAGAATCTTAGTCCGGGGCAGCGAAGCCTTGCTTTTGTTTTACAGCCTCCCAAGTCTTTGCTATGGCAAGATTCCTTTCATTATCCTGTAGGAAGAGATACTATTTTTCTTGGTTCTTCGTGACCACCTTCCTTGCCCTGAAAAAAGGGATACAAGAGGAAGGGCCCAAAAATGTAGAGGAAAAATACTGGAGGAAAAATGCTGATTAATATTTTAAAAAATATTATTCTACGATGGATGCAATGACCTGAGGCCCTGCAAGGGTGGATGCCACACTGAGTGTGACCCAGCAATGTATGAACGAACGTGGAAGAGAACCCTGGGCCTCTGCAGGCTTCCAATCATTGCTCTGACATCTTGGTTAATCATAATAATAAGCCTCTGGACATCTTGGTTAATATTGTCTCAGAAAATCTTGAAGAACCACATCTTTTAAAAGCAGTCACTCACTTACGTTTTTCATATGTCACTGTAAACTCAAAATGAAGGGACTATGGAAGATTTGCTTCTGCATGGCATTGCCTAGGTATTAGGGCCAGGACACCTAGGATTTTAGGGCCTACCGGTCTTTTCTTTTCCTTAGCATTCTGTCAGGGCTCTGGCAAGAGCAAGAGACTTGGCCTTTCTAGTTGATGTCCCCCCAGTGCTTGCTACTTGCCTGGAATATTACGAACTGTATCATGCATTTCTGCATTACATACAATCATTGTGACAAAGTCAGGATGCTGCTGTGGAAAGTCTTAATTAAAAAGATGATCTGACTTTGAATCCCAGGGCTGCCGCTTAGCTGTATAAGCTCTGAGTCTCCGCTGTTCTTTTATAAAATCTCTCTGGATTATTAGAAGGATTAAATGAGGTAGTCTACGTAAAGTGACTAATATATAGGAAGCTTCAACAAGAATCAGCTAGTCTGAACATACGCAAACACAACAAGTACTGTGTTCATTTCTTTGGAAAGCATTATAGATGTGATGTTACTTTCCCAAAAAGTCAGGGGTGGAGGTGGCTATGGCTCGTCTGTGGATCCTGATGACACTACTGTCAAGAGCACAGCAGTGAAACATAAGCGTTTACAGCTCTCATAATACCCCCTTGGTGCTGCTGCCCTTCTTCCAAACAGCAAAGAACTTGGGCTTGGGGAGCGTTCTCTTCTCCACTAAGCGACAGGCTAACAGGCAAGGCATGAAAAGGGATTAGAGGATGCATGTATTCAAATAAAGGGGAGTTCCCCAGAAGCATGGCAGGCTGAGAAGGCATCTTTCGACTGTCCATCAGTAGGAAAGCCGTTTGACTGGCAGATATAATTTTTTTGGAACCGGCAATAATGGGGAGCTATTGGTGACAGATGTCAGATGTTGGCAGAGCAGCTGCCAAAACAAATCTCCCTCCACCTTCAGACATCAAGCTGATGGTGGACTGGGCACAGTTGGACTGGCAGTCCCTTCTCACTTGGATCATTGGTCACATTATTATTTCTCAGTCGCTGGACAAAGCAGATGGTTTACCATGTATTTGTGATTTTCTGTTGGCCTAGAAATTCTGTTCTTCCATCAGGGTACAGCATGTAATCAATTATGACAGTGGGTGGTGCAAGAAAATCCCTGCCGGTAAAGGCCCAAGACTTTCTCTTTTATTAAATCTGCATAAACCACTACAATTTCCAACTTCAAAGCAATAGAAGAAAAAAGCAAAGTAGGGGTGTTAGAAATAACTTGGATAATCACAGAAACCACAGTTCTGGTTCCAAACACTCTCGGTCTGTACTATCTGATGTCAGTTTTGTCTGTCCATTTTTAGTCTAAAACTTAAAATCCTCTTGTCTCTATTATAGTAAGTCTTAATAATTTTTAAAATTAAAAAAAATTTTTTTTTGAGACAGTCTTGCTCTGTCACCCAGTCTGGAGTGCAGTGGCACGATCTTGGCTCACTGTAACCTCTGCCTTTCAGGTTCAAACAATTCTCCTGCCTCAGCCTACAAAGTAGCTGGGACTACCACACCCAGCTAATTTTGTATTTTTAGTAGAGACACGGTTTTGCCATGTTGGCCAGGGTGATCTCGAACTTCTGACCTCAAGTGATCCGCCCGCCCTGGCTTCCCAAAGTGTGCTGGGATTACAGCTGTGAGCCACTGTGCCCTGCCTCTATTCTGGTAAGTCTTAAAGAGCTTTATCTTAGAATCATAAAGTGACCTAATTAAAAACAAGCAGAACAAATACCAGGCACACACTACCCCTCAACTAAGGTTTTTTAAAAAAACATTCTCAGCTGTATTCTATTACACAGTAAAAATAGTAAGTTGCCTTGCTTTAGAATGTATGAATAGCCACAGAGAACAATTTGTATGTTCTCTGTCACCCACCCTCTGGATAATTTTCTTTGTGAAAGACACCTTGCTTATTTGTATGCATGTGTCTCAGGAAATAAATTCATGAGTAATAGAGCAGAGCAAGCATTTTTAACATTATAACTACCAAGTATAGAAAGCCTTGATATAAATTACATGTTTTTTCTTGTCTTTTAAAGTTATGTATGTATTTTTTCTTAAAAATCAAGCTCATAAATAAATAGCGTTCTGCTCTTTTTTCATTTAATCACGTATCAGGGGAATGTTATATCATTAAATGTTCTGTAAGAGCATGGTTTCTAGGGCTGGGCATGGTGGCTCACACCTGCAATCCCAGCACTTTGGGAGGCCATGGCAGGTGGATCATATGAGGTCAGAAGTTCAAGACCAGCCTGGCCAACATGGTGAAACTGCATCTCTACTAAAAATACAAAAATTAGTCGGGCATGATAGTACAGCACTGTAGTCCCAGCTACTCGGGAGGCTGAGGCAGGAGAATCGCTTGAACCCAGGAGGCAGAGGTTACAGTGAGCTGAGATGGCACCATTGCACTCCAGCCTGGGTGACAGAGCGAAACTCTGTCTCAAAAAAAAAAAAAAAAAGAGAGAGAAAGAAAGAAAGAAAAGAAAAGAACGGAACATAGTTTCTAATGATAAGAAGTACTGTTTGAGCTCCTACAATGTATCTAGTGCTGCTCAAGGCACTGAAGACAGAAAGAAACAGGCCAGTCCCCACCATCAAGGAATCCATATCCTAGAGCAGAAAGACAGACAATGAACCTACAAAAATTGTACATAAATGATAGAATTTCAGATCTAAGTACTATAAAATCGGATGATAGATAGTGACTGGGCAGGCTACTTTGCTTGAGGGAAGACTTCTTGGCAGTGGGGCTTTTTTTTTTTTATTTAAATTTTTAAACATGAGGTTTCACCATGAATTGCCAGGCTGGTCTTGAACTCTTGACCTCAGGTGATCCACCCACCTCGACCTCCCAAAGTGCTAGGATTTCAGGCGTGAGCCACCGCACCTGGCCAAGTGGGACTTTTGAGTTGATACTTGAAGGCTGAGAAGGAGGCAACCATGGAAATACCTTGGGAAAAAGATCTGTGAGCACAAGGAACAGAAAATGCAAAGATCCCGAGATAGGAATGAGCATGAGATGGTCTAGGAACAGAGAGACGCCCTCATGGCTGGAGCTGGGTGAGGAGGGGCAGCAAAGAGAGAATTGCAGCTGGAGGGTCAAGAGGGGCCATGCCATGTAGGCCTTGCAGGAGCTGGGACTTGGTTCTAATTGCAATGAGAATTCAGTAGAGAATTTTCTAGCAAGGGAATGACACAATGTGATTGTAGAGACATCTCTTCGATGGCTGAGTACCAGAATAGAGGCAGCTGTGCCAGTAGGGTAGCACAGTGATCCAGACGAGAGGTGGTGGGAGCTCAGCCTGGGACAACGGGAGACTCCAGAAGTGATGGGTTCAGGACATAATTTGGTGATAGAGCCCATAAACTTTTAAAAATGTTTTGGATCTGGCCAGACGCGGTGGCTCACGCCTGTAATCCCAGCACTTTGGGAGGCCGAGACGGGTGGATTACGAGGTCAAGAGATTGAGACCATCCTGGTCAACATGGTGAAACCCCATCTCTACTAAAAATACAAAAATTAGCTGGGCATAGTGGCGCACGCCTGTAGGCCCAGCTACTCGGGAGGCTGAGGCAGGAGAATTGCTTGAACCCAGGAGACGGAGGTTGCGGTGAGCCAAGATCGCGCCATTGCACTCCAGCCTGGGTAACAAGAGCGAAACTCCGTCTCAAAAAAAAAAAAAAAAGTTTTGGATCGATAGCTTTTATTATTTATTTGTTATTGAAGGTATGAACAACACAATAAATAAGCTTGCCTCAGACGTATATATAGAACTCTGCATCCAATAATGAGTGAATCCATATTCTTCACAAGGACACGTGAAACACCTGTGGACCAGTCCACAAAGCAAGTCTTCATAAATTTCAAAAATGTATACCCTTGAAAATCTTTGAAGTCTTGGAGATTTAAGTTTACAACTATCTTAGTCTTACTACTGAGAATAGCTCCTAAGGAAAAAAAAAAAAATCTTTCAATTAAAAAAAAAATGATGCTGGGTGTGGTGGCTCCCACCTGTAGTCCCAGCACTTTGGGAGGCTAAGGTGGGCGGATCACCTGAGGTCAGGAGTTCGAGACCAGCCTGACCAACATGGAGAAATCCCATCTCTAGTAGTAAAAATACAAAATTAGCTGGGCATGGTGGCACACGCCTATAATCCCAGCTACTCGGGAGGCTGAGGCAGGAGAATTGCTTGAACCTGGGAGGCACAGGTTGCAGTGAGCCAAGATTGTGCCTTTACACTCCAGCCTGGGCAACAAGAGCAAAATTCTGTCTCAAAAAAAAAAAAAAGGTTAAACAAGAAGAATATAAATTTCACAGACTCTGACTAACTAGCTTTTGGTGGTTAATCAACAGGCCAGCTTTTGGTCACAATGTAATTAATTTCATTCTTAATGCTACTGCCGAAGTATTTAAATGCCTGGGAAACTGGCTCCTCTCCTACCCTACATTCCAAGTAGATCAGGCGTTTTACGCTTGGCTCATCTTCAGTGAAGACAGTAATTAATCTTTATTTGAAAACAAGATTTGGGAGGCTGAGGCGGGTAGATCACCTGATGTCAGGTGTTTGAGACCAGATTGGCCAACATGGTGAAACCCCATCTCTACTAAAAATACAGAAAAATTATCCAGGCATGGTGGTGCATGCCTGTAATCCCAGCTACTCGGGAGGCTGAGGCAGAAAAATTGCTTGAACCTGGGAGGTGGAGGCTGCAGTGAGCCGAGATCGTGCCACTGCACTCCAGCCTGGGTGACAGAGCAAGACTCTGTCTTTAAAAAAAAAAAAAGAAAACAAGAGAAGGCCAGTACTCACTGTGTTATTGAGCCTACAGAAATCTATTATGAATTTAGCAGGGAATGCCAAGTTTGATGAAGAATCAAGGGTTTCATGAGCAGTCATGTGGACGGTTTTACCATTTACTAAGATGAGAAAGACTTGAAGACCAGCTGTTTTTATATTTTTATTTTTGAGACAGAGTCTCACTCTGTCACCTAGGCTGGAGTGCAGTGCAGGATCTCAGCTCACTGCAATCTCCGCCTCCTGGATTCAAGTGATTCTCCAGCCTCAGCCTCCTGAGTAGCTGGGATTACAGGCATTTGCCACTATGCCTGGGCTAATTTTTGTATCTTTAGTAGAGACAGGGTTTCACCATGTTGGTCAAGCTGGTCTCGAACTTCTGAGCTCATGATCCGCCCTTGGCCTCCCAAAGTGCTGGGATTACAGGCATGAGCCACTGTGCCTGGCTAAAACCAGCTATTTTTGAAGGTTAAAAATTAAAGGTTCTGTGTGGACAAAGCTATCTTGAGATGTCAACTATAGACCCAAGCGTAGATGTTGAGTAGGTAACTATAACAGATAAATGAATCAGGAGCTCAGGGCAAAGGGCCAGGCTGGGGATATAACTAGGATCTATACGCTGGGTTCGATCACCTAGCAGACCTCACAGCTGAGTAGAGATGAGCGTCAAGGGCAGAATCCTCAGCTACTCCAACACGCACAGGGTTTATGGGATTGTCCACCCACCAAACACTCAGGTGCACCCTACGTTTCCCATCACCTCTGCAGTTTGGTAGGGCCATGTGAGTGGCTCTGGAAAATGCATGAAGGAAACATCTAAGGACTGGTTCAAGATTCTCAACTGTTCTCATCTCTTGCCTCAAAAATCATGAATTCTTGTGTTTCTGAAGTTAACGTATCTGTCAGCCCTAGGCCCTGAATGAGTATGTGGCCTCAAGACCCTTTCTGATCCACGTCAGACATATAGCATGAAAGAAAAACAAATAATTATGTGTGAAGCCATGGAAGTTCCAGACTTAATTTGTTATCTTGGCATAACATGACCTATCCTGACTAATTCGGAATGCCATCATATGATGTGCTCCAACAAAGCACCATTTTTCATTTTTTAAAAAAGGCATATGCGATTTGAGAGGTTGTCAACAAAATATATTGGTGGGTGGCTGGGCGTGGTGGTTCATGCCTGTAATCCCAGCACTTTGGGAGGCCGAGGCAGGCAGATCACTTGAGGTCAGGAGTTCGAGACCATCCTTACCAACATAGAGAAACCCAGACATGCTGGTGCAGGCCTGTAGTCCCAGTTACTTGGGAGGCTAAAGCAGGAGGATTGCTTGAGCCCAGGAGGCAGAAACTGTAGTGAGCCGAGAGCACACCACTGCACTCCAGCCTGGGGCAATGGGAGTGAAATCCTGTCTCCAA
>NW_022437026.1:5602323-5616776 GCF_009761245.1 Sapajus apella
ATGTGTATTTCTAGCTTCTATCTGAATTGAAATTTATATATATATATATATATGTATATTTCTAGCTTCTATCTGAATATATATGGATATATACACACACACACACATACACACACACACACGGGTATTTCTAGCTTCTGTCTGAATTATAGTTTAAGTGAACTCTCTGTTCATTTTATAAGAAGAAGGACAATCCCCAAACCATTGAGTGAATAATGCTGGACAATGTCCTTTCTTTCAAAGACACTTCATTTCTCAACCTGTCTTTTTTTTTTTTTTTTTTTTTTTTTTTAAGAGGGAGTCTCGCTCTGTCGCCCAGGCTGGAATCCAGTGGCATGATCTTGGCTCACTGCAACCTCTGCCTCCCAGGTTCAAGTGATTCTCCTGCCTCAGCCTCCTGAGTAGCTGGGACTATAGGCACACATCACCATGCCCAGCTACTTTTTGTATTTTTAGTAGAGACAGGGTTTCACCATGTTGGCCAGGTTGGTCTTGATCTCTCAACCTCGTGATCTGCCCACCTCAGTCTCCCAAAGTGCTGAGATTACAAGCATGAGCCGCTGTGCCTGGCCCCGGCTCCTGATTCTTAAAGTTTATGAAGACATTGATTTGTAATTTATTCCTTAGATAATTAAAAAAAATAACATTGGTGAGTGCTTTGTAACTTTCTAAATTTGTCCTAAAACAATAATCCTCTCTCATATGTCAGTTTTTTAAATATATGTATGCTTCATTAGACAAATTGATCATAACAGGTATTCCTCATTTACTTGACAGATTTTAATGGAATCTCCACTGTGTTCCAAACATTTTCTTAGGAACAAAGGAAGTAATGAAATATAGCCAGTATTTGCCCTCATGATTTATAGTTTTGAAACCTCCTGGAGTATAGTTATCTGGTCTCAGACTCAGTTTTGAGATCTTGAGAGATGGGAAATTAGTTGTTTTGT
Organism: Sapajus apella; assembly: GCF_009761245.1. Lineage (NCBI taxonomy): Eukaryota > Metazoa > Chordata > Mammalia > Primates > Cebidae > Sapajus > Sapajus apella. The sequence goes on from NW_022437026.1 coordinate 5,603,274, forward strand.
TTTTTGGAGGGGGGTGGTGGTTGGAGATGGAGTCTCACTCTCTCACCCAGGCTGGAGTACAGGGCATAATCTTGGCTCACTGCAACCTCCACCTCCCAGGTTCAAGTGATTCTCCTGCCTCCCTAGTAGCTTGGATTACAGGCACCTGCTACTTTTTGTATTTTTAGTGGAGGAGGGTTTTCACCATGTTGACCAGGCTGGTCTCCAACTCCTGACCTCAAGTGATCCGCCTGCCTCAGCCTCCCAAAGTGCTGGGATTACAGGCATGAACCACTGTGATTGGCCCAAGCGATGGGAAATTAGTTAACCTGTATGTGCCTTAATTCTTCGTCTATAAAATGGAAATAACTCCTACCTTGCAGAGTTACTGTGTGTATTAAATGAGACAAAATGGAAAGCTGTTTTTATTTAGGCTTTAGAAATGCACTTAGATCACCTTAAAGTGAAAGAAGTTTTACTATAAAAACAGGAACCTATAAGGTATCTGGTTCTACGGCAGCTTGAAGGACTGGTGACTGGGTACTCTTTGCATTACTCACTTGTATCTGCGTCTCTCTGTGTGTCTCCTGGCTTCTTCCATTAACTTTGCTTGTTCATACCCTCTTCTCTGTAAATTTGTTCTCTCACTTGTATTTGGCTTCTGTTTCTTCAATCAACATGCCCCTTCATACCCCTAACTCTATCCTATGATTTCTTTCTATGCTTTCTTTCTGCTTCGCCCCTCACAGGCAACTACTTAATTTCATTTTTTCAGCTCAAACTTTCAGGAGAATCTGCTGGGCTTCATTTGGACATTCAGAATATGAACACACACACACACACACACACACACACACACACACACACACACACGGAGTATCTGGGTCCCACCATTAGGGCCCTCTGAATTATCCCTCCACTCTCATCCTGAAAACGCCTCCTGTTGACCTGCAAGCTGTTAGAGATGCTGAATTTGCTCCCCACTCTGATCTACTAACTCCAGAATCTGCATTTTAACACTATGCCCAAGTGCTTTGTGTGCACATTCAAGTTTGTGAAGCACTGCTTTAAACTGCTAGCACTCAGAACAGCCACCTATATGTTGGAAACAGCTGGGATTAAAAAAAATACAGGTACTGCTGCCTGAGTCTTTTCTCCAGAAGTTCAGATTTGATTTTTCTGCGGCGTAGCCGGACAAAGGTTCCTAGATGATTCTAATGCAAAGGTAGGTTTGAGGACCTCTAAATTAGTTTCTGTGTCACCACTGACCAGTTGTGTGAGCCTAGGCAAATTACTGTGTCTCTCTAGGCCACATTTCTCATCTCTAAAGTGAAGATAATGTAGCCTATTTTGTCTACCTCAGAAATGTGTGCTTATGAATCTAAGTATCTCATTCATCTCTTCTCTAAACCCATCTTTTCATATGTAAGTGGGGATTCAAGGAAACAAATGCATTAGGTTAACAGTGCATGGAACACAAATGAATTTAGGTAACAGAGCATGGAAGACAATGTTACCTAGCTAACATCATTGTTACTGTGTCACATTGCTAGGTACTGCTATCCCAGTTGACCTGTTATATAACCAAAGGTTAGAGAGATTAAGTAACTCCCTCAAGGCTCTGAAGAGAAATTATTCATCTGACACTTCTTAAAAACGGCAAGGAAGACTTTACTCAAGACTACTGCAGTAGGTGGGAGAGGCTGAATTTGACTCTAGAATACAACCAGGACCGGTGGAGATTTACAGCCAGGGGGCGGGATGGAAGGGATGGAGGAGAAGGTGGAAAATTACCAGAACGTGCTAAGTCATCGAGGGGGAGAGGGAGGAGGAACTTGCTTAGATATCAAGGGCTTTAGAAGAAAGTATCAGGAATGAGGGGACTCTTGATAAACTGGTTTATCAGGACTCTTTGTTAAAACCGGGCTCAGCAGGCCGAGGATGCCGTCAAGCCTAGAAAAGGAACCTGACTAAAGTTTGGTCAAGGAGGGCGTCTGGTCCGGCGGAGGTGGGGTGGGTGGGTCTGAGTCTGCAGACCTTGCTGACCCGACGTCCCCAAGGTTAGGGGTTAACAGAACTCATAGAACACAGTCTGTAAGTCGCTGTACACCCGTGAGGCATGCATCACAGTGGCCAGCTATAAGACTAACGGTTGCACGCCAGTCTCAATCGGATCAACCACAACAAATCCCAGCGCCGGCTTCCTTATCTGCCCCGAACGCTAGCTGCCGGCTGGGGGGGAAGAAATCCTACAGCGGACTCCGCGGGCGGGGCCCCCGCACCTGCCGCGCGCCAATCACAGGCCCGCGCGTAGGGGCGCAAGCGCTGCAGTCCTGGGCGGGGCCTCGTGGCTCCCGCAGCTTCCCCGCCCCGTCGGCCTCGCCCGGCGCTGATTGGCCTTCGGGGATGACGTATGGGGCCGCCTCGGCCTATGGTGGCGGAGCCGGCCGGCGGCTGGCGGAAGTGGTGTGGGGAGGTAGCCCGCAGTGCGGGAGCGGCGGGACGTGGGGCCACTGACGGGAAGCGGCTCCGGGACCATGGCTCGCTTCGCTCTGACTGTTATCCGGCAGTGAGTATGGCTGTGGCAGGGTGCCTTTCTCTCTCTCTTCCTTGAGTGTATTGGAGCTGGTGAAGGGAACAGGGGTCTGCCACCCTCTCCCCTCCCTACTCGCTCCGGCCCGGGAGGGCTGGCTGGGAAGCGCTTTTTCCGGGGAGCTTTCCTTGGGACCGTCTCCGGTCGCCCCTCGTCTCACTCCAGCAGCCCCGAGGGAGGACGGTAGGTCTTAGATAGCTTCATCCCGCGTTTCAGATAAAGCGAGGCCCCGAGGAGCTGGGGATCGGGGTTCGCAGGTACGTGGTGGCTGAAGGACAACCATGCCCACAGACTTCTCTGGGCACCGTTTTTGCTCCCCAGCAGGTTGCAAACAGTTTGCACAATTTCTCGTCCATGGCTGATGTTTTTGATGCCGGCTGCCTTCCGTTATCCTTTGTCTCTGCTGTTCTCCCAGGCAGTCAGCCCCCAGGCACATATATGAGACTTCTTTCTTTTCCACAGAGGTTACATTTCTGGGAGACAAAAGAGGGCCTCAGGTCTGATCTCAGTAGATCGCATCATCCCAAATAAAGATTTTTATTATCATAACATTACACGGAACTGAATGCTGATCTGTCTTTATGTCTCTTATCTTTTCTTATACACCCGTAATTGCCAAGTGTTAATGGGAGGTGAAAATCAGGGCAGTTAAGGGCACAGATTTTTCTTTTTTTGTGAGATAGAACCTCGCTCTGTCACCCAGGCTGGAGTGCATTGGCGTGATCTCGGCTCACTGCAACCTCCGCCTCCCGGGTTCAAGCGGTTCTCCTGCCTCAGTCTCCCGAGTAGTGGGGATTATAGGCACATGTCACCAAGCCCGACTAATTTTTTTTTTTTAGTAGAGACGGGGTTTCACCATGTTGGCCAGGCTGGTCTGGAACTCCTGACCTCAAGTGATCCGCCCACTTTGGCCTCTCAAAGTGCTGAGATTACAGGCCTGAACCACCGCCCCCGGCTAAGAGCACAGATTTTTCAGGCAAGATAGACCTGGGTTGGAATCCATTCTCCAGCTGAGAGCCAGGTAGTCTGGGCTTCAGTTAACCGACTTAATCTGACTGAAGTTTGCTTATAGGCAAATGATAGTGCCTATCTCACTGTTTTAATGTGATAATTAAATGGGGGCAGGTAAAGTGTATGATGCAACAGGGGAAGAAATATATCTGAGAAGTAACTTCTATATCTGTAAAGACAGCTCCAATAAAAGTGCAGTTGATTCCAAATACGAACGTATAGTTTATCACAGCAGCAGATACTATAGTAAGATACCATTTCAGCTTTCATGGAGCTCGCAAGGGACACTAATATGATTTAACTTTGTCAGTTGACTTAACTGCTATCTTTTCTGGCCTGTCCTTCCTTTATAAGAAAGATAATCTTGAGAATCCTCTAAAATTGTCCTTTTAGGATTTGCAAGATTTTAATGGCTGCCTTAGAAATCTAGCTCTTCTCTGTCTCTTCTCCCCACACTTCTTGGTTAATAGAATGCCTTGGGAGAATTCCTAAGTTACTAAAGGTCATATAGCTAATTGGTAGCAGAACAGAAACTACAGGGCTAATCACCCTTTCTTCCAATGTTAGAGCACTTTCTAGAAGGATGACCCAGCCAGCACAGTGTCACATGTGTAACTGAAACTCAGACCATCAAGGGGGTTCACGCCTGTAATCCTAGCATGTTGGGAGGCGGAAGTGGGTGGATCAGCCTGGGCAACATGGTGAAACCTCCTCTCTTACCAAAAAAAAAAAAAAAAAAAAAAAAAGCTGGGTCTGATGGTACATGCCTGTAGTCTCAGCTACTAGGGAGGCTGAGATAGGAGAATCACTTGGATCACTTGAGCCTGGGAGGTCAGGGTTGTAGTGAGCTGTGATTGGGCCACTGCACTTCAGCCTGGACAACAGAGTGAGATCCTGTCTTAAAAAAAAAGAATGAAAGAAAAATAGAAAACTCAGAAGTTGTAGAATATTTGGGTTAAGACAAGTAAGAAAAGTAAGATGATTCCTGTTTACATTCTTAATAGACAACAGTCATACAAATGTGGATTTTATTTCCTTCCTGCTGCTTAAGAAGGGTTTGATTCTGGAGACCCTCATAGGAATCATTTTAAAATGAAGTCTTAATGAATGACTATTTACCAGGCCTTAAAATCTGATAGTTTTGTGAGTTAAGGACTGATATTCTTGTTTTTCAGGTGAGGCAGCTGAGTCAGAGAGGCCATGTAACTTGCTTAAAGTCACATGGCAAGTTGAGGAGGTAGGATTTTAATCAAAACAAATTAACCACTCACGTCTTTTGTTTCCTATTTAATGTGTTAAAACCTGGTATTTGTAGATTACTTGAACATCACCAGCCATTTTTGAGGCTACTTTTTATTCTCCTAATATAATTGTGTGGAACGATGAGAATAAAATTGTTCTGTTTTATGTGTATGAGGATGGAGTGTTGAAGTAATTGACAGGGCTGGTTTGATGCTTTCCTGTCTGGACCATCCCTCTTCTTGCCTTCAGAGTTTGCAAAGCTAAAACTGGTGATTCTTTTAGGAAAAGAAGTGATTTTAAATTTGACTCGTAATCACTATATTTAAATATAATGACTTTTTGAAGAGTTAGATAATTTTATTGGACTTACCTCTTCAGGTAATGCAAAAAAAAAAAAAAAAAAATCTTTAAAGCAATTTAAATTCAACAGAACCCATTAAGAATCTTGTGCTGTTTCTGCATGTGTGTTTGTCTTTCTTCATACTTTGACATGAAAGTACCAGTGTATATCATTTCTAGAACAGACTCCCCAAGATTCCAGAATTCAAGTCTGTCATCATTGTCAAACTGTAACTTCTCATGATCTTATGGCGCAGCCTTGTTGAAAACTCCAACACGTATAGGTTAGCATTGCCATCACATACCCGGCGCTATTGAAGGCTCTGGTACCTTGAAATGTTATTTGTAGGTGTTTGCAGTAAGTCTCCTGCAAAACCATCTATTTCACTTCCAGTTTTAGGTAGTTCTTAAAACTAAAACTTTTGGGCAAACTAAATTTAATTTACTTTGAATGACTTAAAAGATGAATTAGTAATGTTATTGATAGCAAAACTGATTTTTCTTACTGTACCTCTTGGCAGTTACTTTTTGTGTATTGCTAATAATTGTTCTGGATCTTAATAAAGCAAGCAAAATACTATTAGGTCGTCTGTAACTTAGTACTTTTATAAAGCTAATACTTTATAAAATTTTAATACTTTATAAAAGTATAAAGGTACCTTGTACAGATACTTTATAAAAATCAAAGACAGCCCAAAGTCGTGTGTTGCTAGCCCTTGAAATTTCTTTTTTTTTTTTTTTTTTTTCTTTTTTGAGACGGAGTCTCGCTGTTGTTACCCAGGCTGGAGTGCAATGGTGCAATCTCGGCTCACCGCAACCTCCGTCTCCTGGGTTCAGGCAATTCTCCTGCCTCAGACTCCTGAGTAGCTGGGATTACAGGCACGTGCCACCATGCCCAGCTAATTTTTTGTATTTTTTTTTAGTAGAGACTGGGTTTCACCATGTTGACCAGGATGGTCTCGATCTCTTGACCTCGTGATCCACCCGCCTCGGCCTCCCAAAGTGCTGGGATTACAGGCTTGAGCCACCGCGCCCGGCCTAGCCCTTGAAATTTCTATATTTACAAATGAATTTATTAGTGTAAAGGAATTAGGACTAAGCTGTATTCGTGGTATCAGGTGAGGCTTTACATTTTCATTTACACTAAAGAATAACTATTTTGAAAACTTGGCCCAAATTTACACGAATTTCCCATTAATTGCCCCTCTTTTGTAGCAAGCTGAGTATTGTGTGTTGAATTTGAATTCCTTAAAAGGACTTAAGAGATTCTGAGCTTTCTGTTATGATTTCTGAAGAAATGCTGCAGAATATAAATCCGGACTAACAAGATAAAACATCTTTTAAGTGAAGAACTGTGAGATAACCTACAAAATGAATGATATATATTTGTAGGTCCTATAAATGACTGGTCCTAAGACTTAACATCTTGGCATAAGCACTTGGATTCCTGCAGAGTCAGATTTCTGTTTTGGAAATGGATCACACTGCAGATTTTGAAAATGAGTGGTGTTATTCCTGACTCCTTCAGAATACATCCCTCTGACCTTTTAGCTCTGTTCACCTCTGCCACTATCACAAGTCATACATGGTTAAGGGAAATAGATTAATAGTAAAGCTATTTTAGCCATCAACTTTGTTTTCCCATTTCCCAAACATACTAATTAAACAGTTACTTCAAGGATTTATGTAAACCTCTCAGTGAAGCTGATAAAAGCTATAAAACCAAATATGAAAGTTTTTAGAAAAAAACTATTTTTGGATCCCTGCTCTTTAATATTTATAAAGTGATTTGAAGGCAAAAAGGCCCAACAGCTAAACCAAATGCCATGATTGTTAATTGTACTGTTGTGTCTACAGCAGCCTCTCTTGATTTACGGCTGAATGAGTCCTTCATATCACAGCAGTTATGCTGCTTTCACTGAAAACCATTAGATGGTAGGGCAGTACTTTTATGAAACTACTAAATTTCTGGGATTCATTTTTTTTTTTGAGACGGAATCTCACTCTGTCGCCCAGGCTGGAGTGCGGTGGCACGATCTCAGCCCACTGCAACCCCTGTCTCCTGGGTTCAAGCGATTCTCCTGCCTTAGCCTCCTGAATAGCTGGAATTACAGGCACGTGCCACTACACCCGACTGATTTGTATTTTTAGTAGAGATGGGGTTTCTCCATGTTGGCCAGGCTGATCAAACTCCTGACCTCAGGTGATCCCGCCCACCTCGGCCTCCCAAAGTGTTGGGATTACAGGCGTGAGCTGCTTCGCCTGGCTGTTTTTTATGAAATGACATTTTGGTAGTATGATCTTTTATTTTAATCTCTTTCATCATCTACGTTGATTAAATATGAATGCCGAGTTAATCTTTTTAGCAAGTATACAAAAAGTAATCATCTCTGCTACATTTCTGTGATTTGTAAATACTGAGTTTTTTGGTGGCTCTTACATGATTTCTTGCTTGGCAAATTATTAAATTTCTCCTCACCCTGGATTTTAAAATGAGGGTGCTTCTTTGGCTTTGGCTGGAAATTGTATTAGCTGTGTTAAAAGAAAAACTTTAGACAAATTAGATTTAGTTTATTTGAACAAAGAAATGATTCATAAATCAGACAGCACCTGAACCACTAAAGCTTCAGAATGCTTAACCCAGCGACATAGGCAGGCAGTATTTATAGACAGAGAAAGGAAGTGACAGGCCAGGATTATAGGCTCAGTGCCTCACACCTGTAATCCCAGCACTTTGGGAGGCCGAGGCAGGAGGATCACCTGAGGTCAGGAGTTAAGACCAGCCTGGCCAGCATGGTGAAACCCTGTCTACTAAAAATACAAAAATTAGTTGAGTGTGGTGGCGTGTGCCTGTAATCCCAGCTATTTGGGAGGCTGATGGAGGAGAATAGCTTGAACCCGGGAGTTGGAGGTTGCAGTGAGCTGAGATGACACCACTGCACTCCAGCCTGGGCTGCAGAGTGAGACTCTTATCTCAAAAAAAAAAAAAAAAAAAAAAATGGATGTGACATACAGAAATAGCCTGATTGTCCCGCTTTGCTTTATTTGGACATGTCTGAGCAGTTTGCAGCCCGTAATTGGCTGAGACTTCGTTCTTATTACAGGAATATACTCTCCAATTATGTTGTAGTTTGCTTACATATTAAGTCAGGTGGTAGCTCCCTAGGCATGGAGGCAGTTTTAGGCCAGGTTTAATTTAAAGGCTACAAGCCACTGTCTAACGAGGATGTTACTTGTATTGAAATAACAGGTATTTTATTCTCGGTCTCAGCAAGATTTTGAGGCTAAGACAGGAAGTGAATCTAATACATGGTAACTATTTCTAGATTAAAAATGACAGATTTCCCATCTTTGCCCTGGTTGCTTCTGCTTTAGCCGTCTGAATGGTAGAGGTTAATATTCTCTTTCATGACCCTTTTATGAGATTCTGAATGAATTTTGGAGTGTAGGAAATCTTTTTTTTTAGACAAAGTCTCGCTCTTGTTGCCCAGGCTGATGTGCAGTGGCGCGATCTTGGCTAACTGCAACTTCTGCCTCCTGGATTTAAGTGATTCTCCTGCCTCAGCCTCCTGAGTACTTGGATTATAGGTACCTGCCACCACACCCGACTCATTTTTGTATTTTTAGTAGAGATGGGGTTTCACCATGCCAGGCTGGTCTCAAACTCCAGGCTGGTCTCAGTGATCTGCCCTCCATGGCCTCCTAAAGTGCTCGGATTACAGGTGTGAGCCACGGCACCCAGCCTAGGAACTCTTTTATTGATATTAACAACAATGATAGTGGCAAATCAGTGATGTTGGTTTTTACCAAGGTATACATAGTTCTGTGAAATTTTATTTCTTTATCATACATTCATTTTTAAGCTAACACATCCACATGTTTAGAAATCAAAACAATTATCCCTAGTCTTCCTGTTCTCCCCCCAACCAATAAGTGATCATATTTATTAGTTTCATGTTTATCCTTCCGTTGTTTCTTTGTGCAGATCCAGATGTTTATTTCCCTCCTCTCTAGAAAGGTAGCTTTCTTTTTATATTATTCTATACCTTGCTTTTTCTACTTAATCATATATCTTGGTGAGCATTCTGTATCTTTACATATAATCTCTCTCTTCAAAGGACACATTTACATAGGATTTTATTAGGTAGATATATCACTGTTTATTGGTTGATATAAATAATGGCTCTGGCCATAGTTAAGGAAATGAGTTTCCTTGTTAATGGACATTTGGGTTATTTATAATCTGTTGCTACTAGAAATAATACTGTAGTTAATGATCTTTTTTTGTGTATAAGACAGCGTCTCTGTCTGTCACCCATGCTGGAGTGCAGTGGTATGATCACGGCTCACTGCAACGTCTGTCTCCCTGGTTTAAACAATTCTCCTGCCTCAGTCTCCCGAGTAGCTGGCATTACAGGTGCCTGCCACCATGCCCGGCTAATTTTTGTATTTTTATTAGAGACATGGTTTCACCATGTTGGCCGGGCTGGTCTCGAACTCCTGACCTCAAGTGATCCATGCTCACCTCGACTTCCCAAAGTGCTGTGATTACAGGCATGAGCCACCACACCCAGCTGCAAACGATCTTTTCAATATGAGTGAATTCAGTTATTCCGAGTAATTGGGTTATTGGATAAAAGGGTAAACACATTTGTCATTTTGATAGGTATTTCCAGATGACCCTCCATAGGCAAAAGTACATTCACTGAAGTTCCGTCACATCCTAGGATTTTCTCCGGGCCCTGGGCATGTTAAGGGTATGCAATCTCTGGTTGTACCTTTAAGGAAGTGGAGCCAGGATAGACACACAGCTAAAAAGTCAATTAGCACAGAGATGATAGCTTATGTTGGTAGTGCCAGTGGACAATGGGAGCATAGAGTGTGGGAATTAAATAGAACAGGTAGATGGAGAATGGTACCAAGGAGGGAGACTACTTGAAAGAACTGGTCTTGGGCTGGGTCTTAAAGAACATTCATATTGGCCAAATCCAGCAATCTGTGTCTTGGCAGACATTGGGACACAGCTGTTTCTGTGAACAAGGGACAGGATTCCAGGCCAAGGCCTGAGTTTATGATTCTGACTTTTAGATCTGGTAGATTTTTTTTCTAGATCTGAGTAAATCAATCCTCTGTGACATTTTAATTATTATTATTGTAAACTAGTGCTTCAAGTGAGGTGAATTGTTACCAGGTACCAGACTGGCACAAATTAAAGAAACTTGACATCACTGAGTCTTGTTGAGGGTGGTAACTACTGGGTGGTGTAACTTGTTATGACAATTTGGCATTAACTAATAAAAACTGGGTATTTGCATACCTTATGGCCCAGCAATTCTAGTGAGTAGGTTGGGTCAGCAAACATTTAATCAGCGCTCAAAGAAACTTCAACTGAATTCTCCTTGACCCTACTTTTCATGTATTTGACCATTGCATCTATCGTCAATCTATCCTGCCATCTAGTCTCGCCCATGCACTTCCCGCCCTTTTCCCCCTCCAACCTCAGTAACCCCAGTTACTTTGTGACCGAGTTTCATGTTTTACCCTTCTGGTTGCTTCAGATTGTTTTGATTTGCTCTGGTATTTTAGTTTTCAAAAGAGTGGTACTCAAACCTCACTTCAGTGTGCAGTTGGTCTGCAAGATCGCCCTCAGGACTACAAAAAGTAACTGCTGAAGAAGTAGGAACTAAGAGAAGGCGGGGGGTTCTGAAGGTCTGTGCACTTCTCTCTCATTCCATTCAGATTCTCTTTCATTTGCTCATTCAGTCCAGCAATGAATGGACTGACCCTCACACTTTTGGTCCTGCTGCCAGTGAGAGTAGTTTTGATCAATATATTTATTTTAACAAGATTATTTGGCTAGAATGGTGTTTGTGTTATATTTTTTAGTAGGATTTTCCACCTGCAATTCACTTAAGATAGATTCCTGATCTATGCATTTTAGTTCGGAGTAGTTTGAAATTCTTAGCTCTTCATTAGGGAAGATAATTGCAAATATTAGTTTAAATTGTTATTACAGGTTGGATTATGAAGTGTGTTACAAGTTTCATATGATACTTTTATGAATATCACTGTACTTCGTTGCTGACTTTTTTCCTCCTCTCAAAAATAGCATAATTTGGTTAATAAGGTTCTCTTTCTCTTTCTATTTTAGTGGAGAAACAAGATTTAACAAGGAGAAAATTATTCAAGGTTGGTATAATCCGATTGTTATTTTAGCTCTCATTCTGAGAGCTAAAATATGTTAATATGATTTGTGAGTTAAGCAGATTTGGCGGGGTAGGGGTAGAGTGAGGGCAGTACTCCATCGTGAATTGGGATTGCAGAATCAAAGCATCATCACCACAGAAATATGACCAGGGCAGTTAGTAACCCGTAGGACTAAATCTCTCAACTGGGTGTAAAGTACCGTTCTCCAAATTATTCTTTACGTGTAACTTCAAAGTGGCTCTGTCCGCTGATTATATTGGGTCTGGGTGTCTTAAGATATAAATGTCTGGGGCCGGGTGCGGTGGCTCAAGCCTGTAATCCCAGCACTTTGGGAGGCCGAGGCGGGTGGATCACGAGGTCAAGAGATCGAGACCATCCTGGTCAACACGGTGAAACCCCGTCTCTACTAAAAATACAAAAAATTAGCTGGGCATGGTGGCGCGTGCCTGTAATCCCAGCTATTCAGGAGGCTGAGGCAGGAGAATTGCCTGAACCCAGGAGGCGGAGGTTGCGGTGAGCCGAGATCGCGCCATTGCACTCCAGCCTGGGTAACGAGCGAAATTCAGTCCCAAAAAAAAAAAAAGATGTCTGGATTTGAAATTATTTTATATTTGGAAACATGAAGTTTTACTGATGGGTGTTAATGGTATTTTTTCTGCTAAGATAGTTATTTTAATTTTAGTAGTAATAAAGATTTAAAAAAAGAACTATCGTCACATGTGGTTGTTACTTCATTCTGAAGAGATTGTTTCTCTCTTTTTCTGTTAATTTGGACTCGGATCTTTTATTTGCCCTGTGATCCAGCTAGTCGGGCTTTTTAAGAATATCTTGGGTGAACTTTTGGCTAGACATACTATTTCTGTGCTGTGATTATAAAAGCAGTTAGTTTTATTTTTTTTTGTTAGGGACTTCTGGAGTTTACAAAAACTGATTTTCATACTGTGTGTGCCAGACTCCCTTTTATGGACACTAACTGGTCTGATTCTTAAAGGAAAATTTGTTTTCAGAGGTCACATGCTCCACTAGGCTGTCCTTTGGATTGAAGCCTCTTTCCACCTGGCCTTTAGCATTGCTCATTTCTCTTATTTCCTAAGATACTGACAACAGAACGTCAAGAAAAGCTTTTGTGTTCACATTTGTTTTTAGGTTTATTTTGTCTTCTTTTTCTGACCCTGTCAGTTGGATGCTTAGTTCTTTAAGTTACAGCCTTTTGTGTGTAAGCATTCAAGGCTTATATATTTGTTTCTTTCTTTTTTTTTTTCCGAGACAGGGTCTCACTCTGCCACCGAAGCTGGAGTGCAGTGGTGCAATCTCTGCTCCCTGCAACCTCCACTTCCTGGATTAAGCGATTCTTCTGCCTCAGCCTCCTGAGTAGCTGGCATTACAGGCATGTGCCACCACGCCTGGCTAATTTTTGTATTTTTGGTAGAGATGGCGTTTCGCCATGTTGGCTAGGCTGGTCTTGAGCTCCTGACCTCAGGTGATCTGCCCACCTCGCCCGGCCTCAACGCTTATATATTTCTAAGTACCGTTTTTGTTTGCATGCCCACAGTTTTGACAGGTGGTAATGTGGTAAGCATTCAGCACCAATATTTTAAATTCCTATTATGAGTGACTTCCATTGTAAATGCTTTTGTGTCCTGACAGTATGGTTTGAGACACTTCTTTGAAATGTGTAAATATGGTCAGTTTTTAGAATTCTTCCATTGTATGCTACAGAAAAATCTATAATCCCTCATTGTTGGAACTGGAGTTATATATCAAACAATCAAAAAATCAACCTTCTTGATTTTATTTTTCAAATCTTACATACTTTATTAATTTTATAAATGTACTAGTTTGCCTGCATGTCCTAAATATCAATTTGTAAGTGCAGTGTTTGTAATTTCCTGCTGTGGCGGCCAGTTTGCCTTTTAATACTTGAAATTCTATCCATTTTTGATTTATATTTTCTACTTTCATGTAGATTGAGGTTATTTTATTAGGCATATACAAATTTAAATGATTGCATCTTCTTAGTAAATTGGATCATTGATTTTTTTTTTTTTTTTTTTTTTTTTTTTTTTTTTTTTATATAATCTTTTTTTTTTTTTTTTTTTTTTTTTTTTTTTTGTATAGTAGTTCCCAAATCC
>NW_022437026.1:5616876-5700856 GCF_009761245.1 Sapajus apella
GTATAGTAGTTCCCAAATCCTTAGACTTTTGTCATAAAGTCTTACTTTTCTGATAGTAATATAGCTACTTGAGCTGTTTTGGGTATGGAATTTCACTGGTATGTATTTTTCCATCACATTCCTTTCACCCTTTTTGTGTACTCGTGTTTAAGTGTTATCTCATAAATAGTATGTAGCTGAATTTTGGCTCTTTTAAAAATATATAGAATTTGTCTTTTTTTTTTTTTTTTTTGAGACAGAGTCTCGCCCTGCTGCCCAGACTAGAGTGCAATGACATGATCTCGGCTCACTGCAGCCTCCACCTCCTGGGTTCAAGCAATTCTCCTGCCTCAGCCTCCCAAGTAGCTGGGATTACAGGTGCCCGCCACCGCACCTGGCTAATTTTTGTATTTTTAGTAGAGATGGTTTTACCATGTTGTCCAGGCTGGTCTCAAACTCCTGACCTCTGGTGATCCATCCACCTTGGCCTCCTAAAGTGTTGGGATTACAGGCGTGAGCCACCGCACCTGGCCTAGAGATTTGCCTTTTGACTGGCAGTAGTGACTGTTTGCCTTTTTTCTGGTTACTGATGTGATTCGATTTTTTTCTTTGTTATTTTTCCCCCTTTCTTTTTCTAGTCTTCGTTTTTTATCTTCCCTGCCTTTACTTCTTAAGTGTTTGGTTTTTTTCCTGTTCAGCGCTCTCTTACCTTCCCCACTAGCTTTGAAATGAGGTACCATTTCCATTCTTTTGATGGTTATCTTAAAATTTTTACCCTCATACCTGTCTCAGCCAGGGCTGCTGTAACAGAGCATCATGGACCCAGTGGTTTGAACAATATTCAGTTCAAGAGACTGGGAATTCCAAGATCTGAATGCCAGCAGGTTCAGCGTCTGTGGAGGACCTGATTCTTGGTTTGCAGACTGCTGTCTTCTGATTAATTTCCTCACACGGCAGAGAGATAGAGCAAGGGCACTTATAAGGACACTAATCCTGTTCATGGGGGCTGTACCCTAGGATCTAATCACCTCCCACAGGCCTGCCTCCTAATATCATCACCTTGAGGGTGAGGATGTCAGCATGTCAATTTTAGGGGGACACATTCACTCTGACAATACCTAATAAGTATAATATGAATATCCTCTCTCCCGAAACATACAGAGAACTTCTGTAGTAGCTTAGCCCTGTCTTTTTTAGATTGCTTGAGGTAGACATTATTGTCTTCATTTGTTTAGATGGCATTTAAATTTCGGAATATATTTGCCAGTTTCTCTGCTCCTCATTTGTTTTCATCTCAGACCATTTCTGAAGTACATTCTTTGAAAAGTCCTCTAGTGTATGTAGAGCTGCTGGTGGTAAACAGTGACTTCAGTCAGTGCACACTTCTCTCAGCACTTGGAAGATAGCATTCAGCAGTCTTTGGTTCCGTAAAAATAAGCTTATCCTGCTTGATGTATGTGCGTTTTCTTATTCCGGGAAATTCTTAGCTGTTATCTTCTCATATTCCTTCCCTTCATTTTTTCTATTCTTTCTTTTTTTTTTTTTGAGACGGAGTTTCACTCTTGTTGCCCAGGCTGGAATGCAGTGGTGTGATCTCAGCTCACTGTGGCGTGATCTTGGCTCACTGCGGTGTGATCTTGGCTCACTGCGGTGTGATCTTGGCTCACTGCAACCTCCACCTCCTGGGCTCAGGCAATTTACAGACATGCCCCACCATGGCCAGCTAATTTTGTATTTTTAGTAGAGACAGGGTTTCTCCATTTTGGCCAGCTGGTTTCGAACTCCTGACCTCAGGTGATCCACCCGCCTCAGCCTCCCCAAATGCTGGGATTGCAGGCATGGAACACCACGCCTGGCCACTTGTTTTTCTATTCTTTTGGAGTTTCAATTAGATGATGCATGTCATAGACTGAATGTTTTTCTTCCCAGAAGTTAAGTGTCGAAATCATAACTCCACATCAGGAAGTGAGGTCTTGGGGCAGTAATTAGGTCATGAGGGATTTATGCAAGGGACCCCAGAGAGCTCTTTCCTCTTTGTGCCATGGGAGCATAGATGGAGAAGTCAGCAGTCTGTAACATGGAAGAGGGCCGTCAGCAGAACCCAACCATGCTGGTACCCTCATCTCAAACTTCCAGCATTCAGAACTGTGAGAAATAAATGTCTGTTGTTAGTAAGCCACCCGGTCTGTAGGACTTTGTTATAGCGACTAAGACAATGCATTGTTCGGAATTCTCATTCTTTCCTTTAGTACTCTAATATACCTGAGCTATGTTCTATCTCCTTGTATCTGTGCTGTGTACTGGGTAATCTCCTCAGCCCTGTCTTTGAGTTCATTAAACCTCCTCTCATTGAATCTCTGTTTATCCATTGAGAGGTCCCTGCAGCCCCCAGCAGTTCTTATTTTTATTATTAAAAGACCGATTTGGTTATTTTAGAAAGCTGTCTACTTGTTTTTGATGGTTACTGTTAATTGCTTATTTTTGTGATTCTGTCTTTATGTTTTATTCATAGTTATTTTAAAGTCCATATTTGCTGATTTCAGTGTCTGCTTTTTTTTTTTTTTTTTTTTGTGACAGAGTCTTGCTCTGTCACCAGGCTGGAGTGCAGTGGCGCAATCTCGGCTCACTGCAACCTCCGCCTCCTGGGTTCAAGTGATTCTTCAGCCTCAGTCTCCCGAGTAGCTGGGACCACAGTCACCTGCCACCATGCCCGGCTAATTTTTTTGTATTTTTAGTAGAGACGGGGTTTCATGGGTGGCTTTGATTTACGATAGATTATTTTCTTGTGTGTTGAATCTTTGGCTAAACAAGTATTTGTTCTAAAGTAGCAGAAAACCAGTTAGCCTCGTTTGAGAATGATTTCCTCTGAAAATGATTTGCATTTTATTTTACCATAGGCCTGAGGCTGTGTTAAGTCTCCTTACAGGAGCCCTTGCTCCCAAGAATGTTGTGTTCAGTCCTCCGGCTTGCTGTCCCCTCCAGCAAGCCTCCTTCCCCAGCCCTACCAGCTTGTTCTCAGGCTTTGGGGTTGCCTTGCTTTGTCCCTTGGAGATTTTTTTATGTGTTCTGTGGGCCTAGCAATGCAGCGCGTGCGCACGCGCGCGCGCGCACACACACACACACACACACACACACACACACATTCATACACACATCATTTAGATATTTTGTAGTAAGTAGGAGGTCCCTTCAGAGTGTCCAGTCAACCGTTCTCCTGGAAGTAGAGGTTTCAAAGCATTATTTTTTGCGACGGAGTCTTACTCTATTGCCAGGCTGGAGGGCAGTGGTGTGATCTCGGCTAACTGCAACCTCCGCCTCCTGGGTTCTAGCGATTCTTCTGCCTCAGCCTCTGGAGTAGCTGGGACTACAGGTGCACACCACCATGCCCAGCTAATTTTTGTGTTTTTAGTAGAGACAGGGTTTCACCATGTTGGCCAGGATGGTTTCACTCTCTTGACCTTGTGATCCACCCGCCTCAGCCTCCCAAAGTGCTGGGATTACAAGCGTGAGCCACTGCACCCGACCTCAAAGCATTTTTAAAGTGAAAAAGAAAAAGAAAGGGAGGGAGGAAGGAAAGAGGAAAAGTAATAGCATTATAATACTGAGCATTTGGCTGATGGGAATAAAGGAAACAACTTTTAGATGATGATCCTACCACCCCAACACAGTACCTGTAAAATCAGAGCCAATTAATGAGGAGATGGGCAAACATAAAAGAGGGAAAGCTAAGACATTTGTCTTCTCATCATCACCTAATTCTCATTAGGCAAGCATTCCTTTGGAAAATAGTTGAATACCTGAGCCTTCATCTAACAGCTTATTTTTACTTGCTAATAACGTCCTGAAAAGTTAGGTGGAAAAGTACTCAAAATCTTTCATTAAGATGTAGATAAATGCAGCTTTCGTTTTCCACATGTGATTTCTACATATGTAGTTTTGAATATTATTGTTCCTCTTCTTAATATATCACAGGACAAGGAGTAGATGAACCTCTTTCAGAAACTGGATTTAAACAAGCAGCAGCTGCTGGTGTATTTCTGAATAATGTGAAGTTTACTCATGCTTTCTCCAGTGATCTCATGAGGACAAAGCAGGTAAGTTTATTTATTTATTTATTTTTTTGAGACAGAGCCTCACTGGACACCCAGGCTGGAGTACAGTGGTGCAACCTCTGCTCACTGCAACCTCCATCTCCTTGGTTTAAGTGATTCTTGGCCTCAGCCTCCCAAATAGCTGGGATTACACGTGTGTTCCACCACACCTGGATAATTTTTGTATTTTTAGTAGAGATGGGGTTTTACCATGTTGCTGGTCTCGAACTCCGAACCTCAGGTGATCCACCTGCCTCAGACTCCCAAAGTGCTGGGGTTACAGGTGTGAGCCACCGCTCCCAGCAACAGGTGAGGTTAGAGTCAAGGTCTAGGCCGATGTGCCAAAAGTCTCAACAATTGTATAATCTTGAAAAATCTGCTACCAGAGTCTGTAGGGAATTAAATCACACACAGACATAACCTTCCTCAACAGAACTTATTTATTTTAATTTTATTTTGTACTTGTTTTAAATTAATTTTTTAATTAGAGTAGCTTAGAAAAAAAAATGTCTAAAAGAATATAAATAAGCTATTATGAGAGAGACCAGGGAGAAATGACAGGAGAAATTAACCCACCATGATATCAGGTATTAGGATTACCAGATAGAGTAAGAAACCACTATGTCACTGTAAAGAAATAAAAGACTTGTTAGAAATATCTCCAGGGAACAGATTACTATAAAAATGAGAAACCAGCCAGGTGCATTGGCTCATGCCTATAATCTTAACACTTTGGGAGGCTGAGGTGGGCGGATCACCTGAGGTCAGGAGTTCGAGACCAGCCTGGCCAACATGGTGAAACCCCGTCTCTACTAAAAATACAAAAATTAGCCAGGTGTGGTGGCACGCACCTTAATCCCAGCTACTCGGGAGGCTGAGGCAGTAGAATCGCTTGAACCTGGGAGGTGGAGGTTGCAGTTAGCTGAGATCATGCCATTGCACTCCTGCCTGGGTGACAGAGCAAGACTCTGTCTCAAAAACAAATAAATAAAAATCAAAATGAACCCAATCTACTTCTAAAACCCCATGGAAGGAGATTTTTGTGACCACTATGAGTGAACCATTGTTGGAATTTCATCTCCCCATAAACAATTAGAAAATGTGACAAAATGTGTGAAGCCACTGTTTTCAGACAGACTTTGGGCGCTGTGGGCCTGTGATGCCTGAATGAAGTGGAACAAAGACGGTGAGCCCTAGGATTGCCCTGGTTTTCTGGCTAAAGCGATTTCCAGACTCTGGTAGGGGAAGCCAAGTAGAGCTTAGCGGTCTCAGTGAGTTGAGGAGAAAAAACTTGGAATTTGGGAAGGTTAATCTTTACATTACTAAAATTTGTGGGGCAGAGTACTGGAAGAAAGAGGTGGATAGAGAAAGAGCTCTAGAAATATGTACATGAATCTCCTTAAATTGAAACATTTCTTGAAACAAATGATAATGGAAACACTATATACCAAAACCTGTGGGATACAGCAAAAGCATTAGGGAAGTTTATAGCTGTAACCACCTACATCAAAGAAGAAGAAAAACTCCAAATAAACATCTAACAATGTATCTTAAAGAACTAGAAAAGCCACTTTGGGAGGCTGAGATAGAAGGATTGCTTGAGCTCAGGAGTTCAAGACCAGCCCCGGGAACATGGTGAAACCCCATCTCTACTGAAATTTAAAAAATCAGCTGGGTGTGCTGGCAGGTGCCTGTAATCCCAGTGACTCAGGAGGATGATGCATGAGAAGTGCTTGAACCTGGGAGGCAGAGGTTGCAGTGAGCCAAGGTCATGGGCAATAAAGCAAAAGTCTATCAGAAAGAAAGAGAGAGAGAGAAGGGAGGGAGGGAGGGAGGAAGGAAGGAACTAGAAAAGCAAGAGCAAAAGAAAGAACGAACGAATGAACTAGAAAAGCAAGAGCAAACCAAACCCAACATTATTAGATGAAAAATAATAAAGAGCACAAATAATTGAAATTGAAATGAAGAATTCAAAATGTCAGTGAAATGATGGAATTGGTATTTTGAAAAGATAAGCAAAATTGACAGACCTTTAGCGATACTTAACTAAGAAAATAAAGATCCAAATAGATAAAATCAGATGAAAAAAGAGACACTACAACCAATATCTCAGAAATTCAAAGGATCATTAAGGGTTACTATCAGCAACTATATGCCAACAAATTGGAAAATCTAGAGGACAAGGACAAATTCCTAGACACATGCAACCTACCAAGATTGAACCAGGAAGAAATCCAAAGCCTAAACAGAATAATAACAAGTAACAAGATTGAAGCCATTATAAAAGTCTCCCAGTAAAGAAGAGTCTAGACCTGATCACCTGGAACCTACTGAATTCTACCAAACATCTAAAGTACTAATGCCAATCCTACTCAAACTATTCCAAAAAACAGAGGAGGAGGGAACACCTCTAAACTTATTTTATGAGGCCAGTATTATCCTGATACCAAAATTAGACAAAGACACATGAAAAGAAGAAAACTACAGGCCATTATTTCTAACAAAGATTGATGTGAAAACCCTTAACAAAATACTAGCAAACCAAATTCAGTAATCCCATTAAAAAGATCATTCTTCATGACCAACTGGTATTTATCCTGGGTATGCAAGGATGGTTCAACATAAACAAATGAATCAATGTGATACATTGTATCAACAGAATAAAGGGTGGAAACCATATGATCATTTCAATTGAGACTGAAAAAGCATTTGATAAAATTTAACATCCCTTGATGATGAAAACCCAAAAACAACCTAGGTATAGATGGAACAATGTAAAACAATACAATAAAGGCCAATACAATAAAATTCTCAACACAGTAAAAGCCATATGCAATAGACCCCTATCCTGTAACATACTGAGTGAGGAAGAACTGAAAGTCTTTTCTCTAAGATCTAGAACAAGACAAGGATGCCCATTTTCACCACTGTTATTCAACATAGTACTGGAAGTCTTAGCTAGAGCAGTCAGACATGAGAAAGAAAGAAACAGCATTTAAATTGGAAAGTGAGAAATCAAATTATCCTTGTTTGCAGATGATATGGCCTTAGATTTGGAAAAACTCACGTGAAGATTCTACCAAAAAACAATTAGAACTGATGCATTCGATAAAGTTCCAGGATAAATCAGTGTACAAAAATCAGTAGCATTTGACTATGTCAATACTGAATAATCTGAAAAAGAAATTAAGAAGTAATCTCATTTACAATAGCCACAAATAAAATTAAATAGGAATTAACCAAAGAAGTGAAAAAACTCCACAAGGAAAACTATAAGACACCAATGAAAGAAGTTGAAGAAGACAACAAAAAAATGGAAAGATAGTCTACATTCATGGATTAGAAGAGTCAGTATTGTTAAAATGTCCATACTACCCAAAGCAATCTACAGAGTCAATACAGTTGCTATCAAAATACCAATGACGTTCTTCACAGAGGTAGAAAAAAGCATCCTGACATTTTTGTGGAACTACAAAAGACCTGGAATAGCCAAAGCCATCCTTAGCAAAAACAACAAAACTGGAAATTATATCTGACTTCAAATTATACTACAGAGCTATAGGAATCAAAACATTATGGTACTGACATAAAACAACAAAATAATAGAAAGATATTCTATGTTCATGGATTAGAAGATTCAACATTGTTAAGATGTCCATACTACCCAAAGCAATCTACAGATTCAATACAATTTATATCGAAATACCAATGACATTCTTTATAGAAGTAGAAAAAATCATTCCAATTATTATTATTATTTTAAGAATTAGAGTAGGAAGCATCCTGAAATTTTTGTGTAACTACAAAAGACCCAGAATAGCCAAAGCCATCCTTAGCAAAAACAACAAAACTAGAAATTATACCCGACTTCAAATTATACTATAGAGCTATAGGAACCAAAACAGCATGGTACTGACATAAAAACAGACACATAGACCAATGGACCAGAATAGATAACCTAGAAACAAATCCATACATCTGCAGCAAATTCATTTTTGGCAAAGATGACAAGAAGATACATTGGGAGAGTCTCTTCCATAAATAGTGCTTGGAAAACTGGATATCCATATACAGAAGAATGAAACTAGACCCCTATCTTTCTCCATATACAAATATCAAATAAAAATGGATTGAAGACTTAAATCTAAGGCCTTAAGCTATGAAACTACTACAAGAAAACATTGGGGAAACTCTTCTAGAACATTGTTCTGGCCAGAGATTTCTTGAGCAATACTCAGCAAGCACAGGCAACCAAACCAAAAATGGACAAATGGGATCACATCAAGTTTAAAAGCACTGGTGCAGCAAAGGAAGCGATCAATAAAGTGAAGAGACAACCCACAGAATGGGAGAAAAGATTTGTAAACTACCTGTCTGAGAAGGGATTAATAATCAGAATAGATAAGGAGCTCAAACAACTCTATAGGAAAAAAATCTAATAATCTAATTTAAAATGGACAAAATGTCTGAATAGATGTTTCTCAAAAGAAGACATACACATGACAAAGGGGCATATGGAAAGGTGCTCAACATCATTGGCAATCAGAGAAATGCATATCCAAACTACAATGAGACATTGTTTTACCCCAGTTAAAATGGCTTTTATCCAAAACACAGGCAATAACATGCAGGCAAGGCTGTGGAGAAAAGGGAACCCTTGTACACTGTTGGTGGGAATGTAAATTAGCATAACCACTCTGAAGAACTGTTTGGAGGGAGGTTCCTCCGAAAACTAAAAATAGAGCTACAATATGATGGAGAAGTCCCACTGCTGGTTATGTTCCCAAAAAAAAGGAATTCAGGATATTGAAGAGATACCTGCACTCCCATGTTTGCTGCCGCACTTTTTACAATAGCCAAGATTTGGAAATAATCCAAATGTCCATCAGCAGGTGAATGGTTAAAGAAAATGTACATACACACAATGAAGTGCTTTTCAACCACAGAAAATGAGATCCTGTCATTTGCAACAACATTGGTGGAACTGGAGGTCATTATGTTAAATGAAGTAAGCCAGGCACAGAAAGACAAACTTACCATGTTCTCACTTATTTGTTGGAGCAAAAAATTAAAGCAGTTGAACTCACGGAGATAGAGAGTAGAAGCGTGGTTACCAGAGCCTGGGAAGGGTAGTAGGGGGAGGTGTTAAGGAAGCGGGACTGGTTAACTGATATAAAAAGCAAGAATGAGTAAGACCTAGTATTTAATAGCACAATAGGGTGACTATAGTCAATAATAACTTAATAGTACATTTGAAAATAACTAAAAGATATAATTGGATTGTTTATAACAAAAAGGATACATGCTTATGGGGATGGATACCCTGCTTACCAGGATGTGATTGTCATTCATTGCATGCCTATTTCATAGTATCTCGTGTGTTCCGTAAATACTGTACCCATAGAAATTTTAAAAATACAGAAAAAAAAACAAAAAATGAAAACCTCAGTGAATGTACTAAATTATAGATCACACACAGCTGAAGTGATCATTAACTTATAGATAAATATATGATAATAACCTAAATGTAGCATGGCATGATGGATTTAAAATATGAGAGTTTAGCTGGGCACGGTGGCTGATGCCTGAAACTCCAGCATGTTGGGAGGCAGAAGCAAGAAGATCACTTAAGCTCAGGAGTTTGAGACCAGCCTGGGCAACATAGGGAGACCTTGTCTCTATAAAAAATAAAAAATATAGCTGAGTGTGGTAGCGCTTGCCTGTAGTCCCAGCTACTTGGGAGGCTGGGGTGGGAGGATCACTGGAGCTTAGGGAGTTGAGGCTATAGTGAATCATGATTGTGTCACTTCACTCCAGCCTGGGTGACAGAGTGAGAGCCTGTCTCCAAAAAAAAAAGTCCCTTTAAAAAATAAATAAAATATGAGAGTTTAGAAGACATGAAGAGCATGATGAGGAAGTTCTAACAGCTTTCAGAAGGAGACGGCACAGAGAATGGGGAATGGGGAGGAAGAGGCGATATTCAGAGGTTACAGAGTATTGACAATTTTACAGAATTGTTGAAAGGCAGATACGGGGAGGGGCGGGGGGTAAAAATAAAGAAAGATCCAAGAAGTGTAGCAAATCCCAGCCAGGATAAATAAAAACGAAACCCATATCTACATTCATTATAGCAAAATTGCAAGATGTCACAGAATAAGGAGGAAAAAAGCATCCACTAAAGACCACTAGTTATGCTTTCAGCAAGTTTGTTCATATGGATGATGTCTTTATTGTGCTGAGAAATAATAAGGATTAACCTAGAGTTTTATACCCAGCAAGACCTTTTCTGCTGTGTAGGTGAAATGACATTTCAGACAAGGAAGCTCTGAAGTAACTTTCAAAGGAAAAATGAAAAAGAAGGAAGGTAATTCCAGAAGGGAGATCTAAGTTTCAGAAAAGAATGGTGAACAAAGAAATTGGTAAAGGAGACATTGACAATACATATAAAACAATATGACGATGTCTAATTTGTCAGGAAATGTATTTTTTAAATTAAATTTTATTTATTTATTTTATAGAGACAGGGTTTCACTATGTTGGCCGGACTGATCTTGAACTCCTGACCTCATGATCCGCCCGCCTCAGCCTCCCAAAGTGCTGGGATTACAGGTGTGAGCCATCTCACCTGGCTAGGAAATGTATTTTTTAAAAAGGCAGATCATGAACCTAAATTATTTCTACAGTTTTGCAAATACAGGATCACTTGTCAGTCAAAAATCACTAGACATGCAATGAGAGAAGGAAATGTGAATAAAAATGAGCCAAAGACAAACAGAAAGAGCCACGTGACTTACCTGATGGAGTTATCAGACATGAGCTTTAAAATAGCTGTATTTTTGTATAGGTAAAAAATGTGGAATTTCAGCAGAGAACTATAAAATATAAACTGTAAAAAAGAACCAAGTGCAAATTCTACAACTGAAAATACAATTGGAATTAAGGCTCGATGGATGGGTTTAACAACAGTTTAGACACATTTGAATGGAGAATTAAGGAACTAGAAGAGGGATTAGTAAACCTTTTCTGCAAAGGGCCAGATCGTGATTTTTTTAGGGTTTATAGGCTGCACGATCTCTGGTCTCTGTTACTACACCTAGTCAAGTTTGCTGTTATGGCAAGAAAGGAGCCGTTGACCGTGCATAAATGAATGCTGTGGCCGTGTTCCAGTAAAATACTTTATTTACAAAAGCAGATGATGGTCTGGATTGTGCTGACTCCTGAACTAGAAGATAGGTTAGAAGGGAATATGTAAATCAGGAATGAAGGGACATGGATGTGCAGTCTGAAGAGAGGCAGCTTTTGCAAAGGAAAATTGTTTCTAGTTCTTTTTTATTCAGTAAGATTATAGAGATTATTTCAGTGTTTCCACCAGAATGGTGATTATTTTTATGAAAAAAGAAACAATTGTCTCGATTTTCAGACTATGCATGGAATTTTGGAGAAAAGCAAGTTTTGCAAAGATATGACAGTAAAGTATGATTCAAGACTTCGGGAAAGGGTAAGTTACTTATTTACATACTGTTCTTCACCGTAAATTATCAGTAAGCCACCTCAGTTTGTCACTTGGCTAAAAATTAAATGCATTTCTGCTAGGGATTTTGAATCAGCAAACATGTTAAGAATCTGCCATATGACAGTCGCTGTTACATAGCCTGATATATAGCATCGTATTATTAAAATCAAATGAGATAAGCATCTTAATGTATGAAAGAAGGTATGCTCATAAGAACTTAACCAGTATAGAAAAGTTTAAAGTAAAGGTGAAAAATATGGATATTGCATAATATATGCAACCTAGCTACTGCTGATGGACAGGTAGGTTTTCACTAGATTCTCACTGATGTCAATAATGTTAAAATAAACATCTTTGTAGTTAATTCATTGCAGACCTACATATTTCTAGAAATGGACATTGGTGAGTATGTACTTTATTTTAAGGCTTTTATATACATATTGCCAAGTTGATTTCCAGAAAACCTGTGCCAATTTATAGTCCCTTGAATGACCTAGGAGAAAGTTTTGTTTTTTCACATCAACAATTGGTATTATTAGTCTCTGTGATTTTCCAACTTCATAGCTTAAGAATGGTGCCATCTGGCCGGGCATGGTAGCTCACACCTGTAATCCCAGCACTTTGGGAGGCCGAGGTGGACAGATCACTTGAGATCAGGAGTTCGAGACCAGCCTGGCCAACCTGGTGAAACCCGTCTCCACTACAAATACAAAAATGTGCTGGGCGTAGAGGCTCGTGCCTGTAGTCCCAGCTACTCGGGAAGCTGAGGCAGGAGAATCGCTTGAACCTGGGAGACGGAGGTTGCAGTGAAACGAGATCACACAGCTGCACTCCAGCCTGGGTGACAGAGCCAGAGACTCCATCTCGAAATAAAAATAATAATAATAATAATGGGGCCATGTTAATTCTCACATTACTGATTCCTAATGAAATAGACCTCTCATGTCTCTGAAACTTCCTTATAACTATGGAGATATATTTACCTATTTCATAGTGCTGTCATTGGGATCAAATGTGTGGATGGGAGGTGGCTGAGTTGGTGCCTTGCATATGTTAATCTCTAGTCCTACAATCTGTGCAAATCTCTATTTATTTGTTCAGTAAATCCCCACCATCTACTTCAGATAGCTTAGCAAGTTATTCTAAAATAACCCATTTGGACGTGGCGTACAACTCAAGATTTCAATTATATTTTCTAAGGTTCATGGCCCTCTACCTAGTACATTCTCTTTATCAGTTCAGAGGAGATAGAATAAATTAAGTGGAGGAGATTTGCTTATTCCTGGGATGAATGTTCTAAATTTGCCATAAATATAAGCTTAATTGTTACATTGTAATTTCATTTGAGAAACTGTTGTCTATTGGACTATTTCAGAAATACGGGGTTGCAGAAGGCAAAGCCCTGAGTGAGCTGAGGGCCATGGCCAAAGCAGCCGGGGAAGAGTGCCCTGTTTTTACACCGCCTGGAGGAGAGACACTGGACCAGGTATGAGGCACTGCCCATGTCAGAATGGTTGAAATCGGACTCATAAATTAGGTGTTTTGGAATTTTAGCTAAGCAGTTTGAAAGTCGCTTGGTTCATTCTCTTTTTCATGTTAAATTATTTACTTAGTAAATTATTCTATTCTATTTGAAATCTTATTTACTGTTCAGCTGACTTTGTCATTACAGACTGATAATGGACTTAGGGAAAGGTGTTATTAGATGGTACTTCTAAAAAAGACCTTTGACTGTGAAGCAGTGGCCTAGTGGTGGGAGTGGAGTTTAAAGAGGGTAATTGGCAAGTCACTTGAGTTGAAATAATTCAAAACACGAAGTCTTCCAGCCTCTGCTGACTCCTCAGCTCTGTTCATGATGGCATCCCTGTGCTTGCATTTCTTTGGAGTGTTCTCTTTGAATTTGGTGATTTCCCCTAACCCATCCCCACCTCCTTAATCTTTATCTTCCTAATTTTCTTGAAAATACTTTACTTTAGTGAGGGAAGGATTTGTTGCTGCTGTTGCTCCAATGGCACTGAAGTGCCAGAAACAGTTTCCTGGTTAGCACTATTTTATGAGTTTTGTCGACGTGTAGATTTCCCTAACTAGACCGCGAGTGCTTTGAACTCAGGAATTGGGAATTGTATCTTCTTCATCTTGGTCTCCATCATGCTTTCATAGTTCCAGAAATGTGGTAGTTACTTACATATGTCAGTGAGACTACTGATGGAATGAATAGAAATGTAGATTGAGATTCTTCTGCTTATGTAGTACTTGGTGTTCAGTATTAGAAAAAAATCCAGTCAGTTATGTTCTATGTCAACGTTTTAAGGAAGTTATTATGTCACTTTATTTTACCTTTTATTTCTTTTCTTGTAGGTGAAAATGCGTGGAAAAGACTTTTTTGAATTTCTTTGTCAACTAATCCTGAAGGAAGCAGATGAAAAAGAACGGTTTTCCCAAGGATCTCCAAGCAACTGTCTGGAAACTTCTTTGGCAGAGATATTTCCTTTAGGAGAAAATTGCAGCTCTGAAGTTAATTCAGACAGTGTCTTTCCAGGATTAGCCGCCAGTGTCTTAGTTGTGAGTCACGGTGGTTTCATGAAAAGCCTGTTTGATTATTTTCTGACTCACCTTAAGTGTTTCTTACCAGCCACTCTGAGCAGATCCGAACTTATGTCAGTCAGTCCCAATACAGGGATGAGTGTTTTTATCATAAACTTTGAGGAAGGAAGAGAAGTTAAACCAATGGTTCAGTGTATTTGTGTGAACCTACAGGATCATCTAAATGGACTGACCGAAACTCGCTAAGATTAAATCTGCATCAAAATCTAACCATTTTGAGCCTCTGAAGGGAGTGCCATTGGCTTTATTTACTTCCCTCCTCTGCTAGTACTGATTTGGAAACAGTTAAAAGCAAATTATAAAGCTCAGGTCGAATCATAGCCACATAAAACTTTTTTTTTTTTTTTTTGAGACGGAGTTTCACTCATGTTACCCAGGCTAGAGTGCAATGGCGCGATCTCGGCTCACCGCAACCTCCGCCTCCTGGGTTCAGGCAATTCTGCCTCAGCCTCCTGAGTAGCTGGGATTACAGGCACGCACCACCATGCCCAGCTAATGTTTTGTATTTTTAGTGGAGACGGGGTTTCACCATGTTGACCAGGATGGTCTCGATCTCTTGACCTCGTGATCCACCCACCTTGGCCTCCCAAAGTGCTGGGATTACAGGCTTGAGCCACCGCACCCGGCCGCCACATAAAACTTTAATGAACAACCAGATAGAATTAACTATCTTGTTGAAGTACAGTTGGCATTTTCCAAAGTAATTTTACCACCCTGCTAAGTGTCAACTCTGGATTGCACGTGGATGATGAAGGAACTCAGTATTGAAAGTTAGGGATTAGTAACCTTGTTACAATGGTTTCTTTTTATTTTAGCCCATTTTAATGGCTACGAGTAAGATACTGTATGTTTTTTAGTATCTCATCTAGTGCTTGGAAGAAAGAACTGTTTATAAGTCCCAATACATATTTATATTGACTATTATATTTTTAAAATCCTTTAAATAAAAATTCCTTATAAGTTTATATAAAGCAAAATAACACTAACATGTTTTACATATAAATTAAGTGTTGGAATTTTTTATTCTAGAGGGCTTGAAATGTAGATGAATGCAGATTACGGTTGCAGAATGGTCTGCGGGGAAGAAGTTAAAACCATCATTTGATTTAAATACAGTAAAGAAGGAATCTTGGAGCAGAGGGTAAAAGAACAGCCTTTTCTAAACAATACCTTGCAAAAGTCAAGTCAATGGAAACCAGGAAAGCCAAAAAAATGAAGAATATCCCCTTGCTTCTTATCTAACCTGTAGGCTGAAGAATTTCCAGTTTGAGGAAGGCTGGAAAGAAAGTAAACAGTTAACAGTACACTACACGGCAATCTCAGAATAAAAGAAGGAGCTTTTTTGTAAAGAATGGTACTCTGGGCCAGGTGCAGTGACTCATACCTGTAATCCCAGCACTTGCAGGCAGATCACAAAGTTGGCAGTTCAAGACCAGCCTGGCCAACATAGTGAAACCCCGTCTCTACTAAAAATAGAAAAATTAGCTGTACGTGGTGGTGGGCACCTGTAATCCCAATTACTCAGGAGGCTGAGGCAGGAGAATCACTTGAGGCCTGGAGATGGAGGTTGCAGTGAGCTGAGATTGAGCCATTGCACTCCAACCTGGGTAACAGAGCAAGACTGAATCTCAGGGAAAAAAAAAAAAAAAAAAAAGAATGGTGCTCTGAAGGTACAGGTGAGGTTGCGTCTTCCTTCCACCAGATGGCACTGGAGAAAAGGGATTTTGATTAAGTTAATTTTATACATAAGATGGTCTTTCAGAAATCTTTATCTAAATGAAGAAACTGTTTTACATGTAGTTCGCCTTTAAGTCACCATGTTCCTAAATGCGGTGAGTCTCAACTTTAAAGAGGATTAATAATAAAGTTGTCAGTTAAGGCTATAATCACAAATAGTCAAAATTTGACATTTAAATCTTATGTAAAATTCAGTAATATACTGTTCTCAGTGTGTGTCGTACTACCAGTTTTCTACCAGTATTGAAACAGAGCACGTGTTTGAGCATCAGAGGAAGTATACACAAAAATTTGAAAAATAAGCAAAAAGGACAGACAACAACTGTCTCCATTTCCACCACACTGAAGTCACCTTTCTTCCTTTCTGTCTTTTTGAGACTGAGATTTTGCTCTTGTTGCCCAGGTTGGAGTGTAATGGCACAACCTCAGCTCACCACAATCTCTGCCTCCTGGGTTCAAGCGATTGCCCTGCCTTAGCTCCCGAGTCACTGGGATTATAGGCATGCACCACCATGCCCGGCTAATTTTTTTGTATTTTTAGTAGAGATGGGGTTTCTCCATGTTGGTCAGGCTGCTCTCAAACTCCCAACCTCAGGTGATCCACCCGCCTCAGCCTTCCAAAGTGCTGAGATTATAGGCGTGAACCACCACGCCTGGCCCCATTTTTTTTTTTAAAGAAACAAAACATAAATAAAACATAAAACGTAAGTAGAGTTCCGTTTAACAGTTGTCGCAGTCTTGTTCCCTCCAGAGGCAGCCACTGCAGTGAGTCTCTGTACATGTTCATCTGTTCCTTATATTTTCACCTAGTGTCTGGAAGAAGATGGTATTGTTTTGGTGCTTTAAAAATAAATGTCCAGCCATCTGTGTTCTTTATTTTTACTTATGTCTTGGAGGCACTGTCTCTGTTGATATATATAGATCTAGTTAATTATAAGCTCTGTATTCTATTAAATATAGCACATTTTTGTTTATTCTATTAGTGAGTATTTAGGTATATTCAGTTTTTTTCTTTTCTTCTTTTTTTGAGACAGAGTCTCTCTGCTTCCCAGGCTGGAGTGCAATGGCGTGATCTTAGCTCACTGTATCCTCTGCCTCCTGGGTTCAAGCAATTCTTGTGCCTCCGCCTCCTGAGTAGCTGGGACTACAGGCACGCGCCACCACGCCTGGCTTTTTTTTTTTTTTTTTAATAGTATTAGTAGAGACGGGGTTTCTCCATGTTAGCCAGGCTGGTCTTGAACTCCTGACTTCAGGTGATCCACCTGCCTTGACCTTCCAAAGTGATGGGACTATGGGCATGAGCCACTTTGCCTGGCCTACGATGCACTATTTAATGTGTTCTTAATTTTTAAGATAAACTAATATATTTTATCCTTTATGAATTTTTTTGGTATGTATCTTTAAGAAGACTTCTCTACCGTGAGGTCATACAGCAATCTCTCTTTATAGTTTTTGAGAACTTCTGAATGTCGAATCTTGAAATTATCTGAAATTTGTTTTTTATAGTATAAGGAAAGAATTTAATTTTATTGGGTTTTTTTCTGTTTTTTTTTTTTTTTTTTTCCCACGTGGTTGAAACAGTTATCCCAACAGCATGATAAAGACTGTTCTATCCCAATTGGCTTGTGATGTGTGCTCTCAGGCCTTACACACCCTCATTTACTGGAGTCTGTGGACTCTGTTCTGATTTATCTGTGTATTCTCATATCAGTGTCATACTTAGTTACTGTGGCTTTGCAGCGGAGTATCTTGAAGGGTGGATAGTTTGCCTTGTTCATTTTTAAAGTTGTCTTAACTATCGGTACACTTTTATTCCATATAAATTTTGGAATCAATTGGTCAATTTCCAGAAAAATTCTGTTACAAAGTTTATTGGAATCACATGCATTTATTTAGTTATTCAATACATATTCAATACACATTCAGTGCATCATTTATGCAGTTATTCAATACGTATTTTTTGAGCATGGCACAGAGATGCCAGGCTATTTTAAGAACTATTAGAACTATAATAAAGCTATGAATATATAGCAATGAACCAAAAACAAAGTCTTTATCCTTGTAGAACTTCTGTTCTGTCAGAGAAGACTGTGTTGGCTCATACTGTGGTCCGTGCAGTTGAGCAAAATAGGCAGAGTAAGGGGGATGGAGGCTGGCAGGAGAAATGCTGCTTTATCCAGAGTGGGCAAGGAGGACTCTAGATGATGTCAGTACTGAAGGAAGTAAGATCTGCCACTCTGAGGAGAGGAGCAGCATGGAAGGAGTAGAGTTCAGAGGCCCTGAGGAAGGATCAGGCTTGACTCCTTTGAGCAAGGGGGATGGGAGAGTGATGGGAGGACAGGCCAGTGTGGGCAAAGTGATGTGATCAGATGTTTCAGTAGGACCACCCTGCTTGCAATGTGGACAGCAGGCTGTAGGGGATGCTATAGGAGCACAAGGCTGGAGGCAGGGAAGACGGTGCCCTGGCTCTCAGGTCATTTGAAGAAGCAAGGCCAGGGATGTTGGCAGGGACGAGGCCAGAGTGCCTCCAATGGCTAAGAGCCTGGACATTGAATTTTTAGGTTAGCTTAGGATTGGTCATCCTCCCATCTGTGAATGTCACAGATCTCTCATTTTGTCTGGGTCTTTTATCCAATGAAGTTTTATTTGTAATATTTCCCATCTATCCCCTGCTCCCACACCTGCATAGCTTCTCCCACTGTCAACATCCCCCGCCAGACTAGTGCATCTGTTACCATTTATGAGCCCACATTGACGCATCACCATCTCCTGAAATCCATAGTTTACATTTGGGTTCAGTCTTGGTATTACATGATCTGTGGGTTTGGACAAATGTATGGAGATATGTATTCTACCATTAGAGTATCATGCGAGTATTTTCACTGTCCTAAAAATCCTCTATGTTCCACCCACTCACCTTTCCCCCCTTGCCTTGCCCGTTTCTGTTAGGTCTAGTCCAAGGCCTGGCAGAGAGAAGCTTCACTCCAGGCTCACAGCTTCAAGCACAGCCTGTTGCTTAGGCTCCCTAGCACCCGGAGTCGAAACCATGGCTCGCATTCATCTGCCTCTTATTTTCCTGTCCTTCCTACTCCTCACCCACCTGCTATTCATCTCCATTTTTGGATGAGGATTCTCATTTATTGCTTTTTGTTTTTGTTTTGTTTTTCTGAGATGGAGTCTAGCTCTGTTGCCCAGGCTGGTGTGCAGTGGCACGTCTCAGCTCACTGCAACCTCTGTCTCCCAGGTTCAAGCAATTGTCCTGCCTCAGCCTCCTGAGTAGCTGGGATTACAGGTGTGTGCCACTATGCCCGGCTAATTTTTTGTTTTTGTTTTTTGAGACCAAGTCTCACTCTGTCACCAGGCACCAGGCTGGAGTGCAGTGGCGTGAGCTCGGCTTACTGCAACCTCCACCTCCCTGGTTCAAGCAATTCTCCTGCCTCAGCTTCCTGAGTAGCTGGGACTACAGGCGCACACCACCATGCCCAGTTAATTTTTGTATTTTTTAGTAGAGACAGAGTTTCACCTTGGTGACCAGGATGGTCTCGATCTCTTGACCTTGTGATCCACCCGCCTCGGCCTTCCAAAGTGCTGGGATTACAGGCATGAGCCACCACACCAGGTCCCAATTTTTTGTATTTTTAGTAGACATGGGGTTTCACCATGTTGGTCAGGCTGGTCTTCAACTCCTTACCTCGTGATCCGCCTGCCTCGACCTCCCAAAGCGCTGGGATTACAGGCGTGAGCCACTGCACCTGGCTTCTCATTTATTGCTTTTTAACTAAAAACCTGTTTTAGCTAGCATCTTTATTCTAATTTCTCTAAATGCTATGTCATCGTCAGCAAAGACATGCTCATATTAGGGGAAGCACATAAAGTAAGATATCCCTGAGAGAACAGTGCATCTCACACTCATTCCATGGCTTAGGCTTATGCAGGAAGTGCAATATTTGGCCATATCACTTAAGTAAATATGCTTATATATACTTGTATATTTATTTACATTTACAAGTAGTTGAATTTGTGTAAGTTAAATGGTTCTATTATATGTCTCCACTATACTAAGGTCAGTCACAACTTAGTTGAAATAGATCATCCTAGGTGAATACGCCTGGGCATATTATCAGTGCTGTTAAGCACAGACACAGGAGGTGCAAAGGAAGACATGTTTAGTAGAGAGCAGTGGTGCTGGGCTGAGTACCTGCTATCAGACGCAGCACACACCAGTCTGGAAATTGAATAGGGCTCCTAGAACACATCCTTGTTTTACGGAAATGCTGCCTTTTACTCCTCTTTCTTTGGGCCTCATCAATTTGGAATTACAACTTTCAGATTGAAGTATATGTCAGTTCCTTTGTCTCCAAGCAAGATGGCCAAGTAGGTCATCATGACATTTAACTACCAGTGCTTTAAAAACTTAGGATTCTCGCCTCCCACCCTTACCCAGTTCTCAATCACCTGGTTCATCATTCAGCACTATGACCTAAGGAAGTGATATGTTTATTGATTAATGACAGGGCAGGGACACTGGAAAGATCTATAGTCAGAAGGCCGGGATTCAAGTTCAAGGCTTGATTCTTAGTAATTTTGTGGCTAAGCAAGTGTCTTAAAATCACTGAGCTACTGTATCCTCATATTAGAGAATAATGACAGTAACGTGCATGTGCATGTGTTTTGGTAATCTTTTATTTTAGATTTATCAAACCTACAGAAAAGTTGCAAGAATAGTAGAAGGAACGGCTGTGTACTCTTCAAACTCATTCACCACTTGCTTACATGTTGTCCCACTTTGCCATTTTTTTCTCTCCCTCTGCTTTCTCCTGAAACATTGGAGAGTAACTTTGAGTCCTCCTACTCTTCCCCTACAAAATTTCAATGTGTGTTTCCTAAGATCAAGGATGTTCTTATATATAACCCAAACTAAATATCAGAGTCAGGAAATTTGACATTGATATCACCTATTAGCTAATCCATAGACCATATTTAAATTCTGTCAATTATTTTGTTGATATACCTGTGGCTTTTTTTCCCCCTCTGAGTCAAGAATCCAATCAATCCAGGACTGTGCGTTGCATTTAGTTGCCATGTTTGTTCATGTCCTTCCATATAATCCTTCGCCTTCCTTTGCCCTTCTTTTTTCTCCCACCGTATGTAAGCAGTTGAACCTTGTCTTTCTTGATCTTGTTACTTTTTAAAAAAATAGGTGAATTCTTGTATTTCTTTCCTGACATATTGTCATTATTAGATTTGAATCATATACTTTTCTCAGAAGCACCCCAGAAAGGATGTGTCCTTGGACCATGTCAAGAGGCACCGGATGTTCTATCACCAAGCTGTTCACTGTAAAGTTACCGTATGTCTGATTCCTCATTCAACTTGCAACTACTCTTTTAGCCCTCATTGTTTATTTTCTGACTTTTTTTTTTTAACCAACTCACACCATGACTCTACTTTTGCTTCTATATTGATTAGTTGGCATTCTGTACTAAGAGAGCTTTCCCTTCTTCCCTACTTATTTATGTCAGTATGAACTCAGAAATTCTTATTCGGGGGTTTATAATACACTACCTTTATTAGTTTATGCTTACACAGTCCCAAATTTGTCCTGTGGGAACCCTTTCAGGCTGGCTCTTACGTTCTGTTGACACAATCTCATCATTCTTTACTTTCTTTCTGGTATTAACAATATGCTCCAGACATACTCCTTCCCAGCCCTAGCCCCAGTCGGCTTTTTCTCCAAAGAGCCCTGGTTATTTGGAAATGAAATGAAAGATCTGTGGTATATGTGGTATTTAGAAACCAAGATCTGGGTGCTGGGGTGCTCATAGCTAGTTGTGCCTTTTTAAAATATTACTGCATTGAATTGCAATGCATAAATATATTACAGTTTGTTTATTATTCTATTGATGAATACAAGGACCATTTCTAGTTTGGAGCTATTATGAATAAAGCTACTATAAATATTTTTACAAGTCTTTTTGTGGACATGTTTTCATTTCTCTGGGGTCAATAATCTAGGAGTGGAATTGCTGAGTTATAGGGTATGTGTTGGTGTCTATTTAGTTTTATAAGAAACTTTCCAGCTGTTTTTCCATAGTGATTATACCATTTCATGCTTATCAATAATGAGTTCTAGGTGATTCACATCCTTGTCAACATTTGATATTATTGGTTTTTTAAATTTTAGCCATTCTGACTGTTGTATAGTAGTATATCACTGCAATTTTAACTTTTAACAGATGATATGGAACACTTTTTAATGTACAGTACTTACTGATCATTCAGCTTTCTTTGTGAAATGTGTATTAAAATCTTATCCATTAAAAAAATTATGTCATCTTCTTTTTTTTGAGTTCTAGGAGTTCTTTATGTGTTTTGGGTATACAAGTTCTTTGTCAGCTCTGTGTGTGTGTGTGCATGTGTGTGTGTGTGTGTGTGTGTGTGTATCTGCATGTATTATATGTAATTTTATTCCAGTTTATATATTGTAAAATATAATTTTATTCTACCATTTATCAGTTTAAGTTGTTGATTTTCATAAGACGGATTTACCATGGCGTTTGTTTTATGATTATTGTTTTCTTTGTCTGAGACATTTTTGTCTATCCCCTGGTCATGGAGATTTCTGTTTACTTCTAGAAGATTTGTAATTTATAAGTTATATTTAGGTCTTGATCTGGGTGGAATTTTTGCGTGTGGAATGAGGTAGCAGGTTGAGGCTTATGGTTATTTACCTGGATATCAAATTGTTCTATCAGGATTTGTTGAAAACACTTTCCCCCTGAATTTATTTGGTTATTTTGTCATAATTCAATTTATTATGTAAGTGTTAGTGTATTGCTGGGCTCCTTATTTTATTCCATCTGTCTTTTTGTCTATCTGTATGCAAATAACACAGTGTCCTGATTATTCTACATTTATAGAAGTCTTGAAATTAAGCGTATAAGTCGCCTGAGTGCTTTTTCTTTTTCAGGATCATTGTTGTTTTGGCCCATTGTAGGTCTTTGTATTTCCACATAAGTTTTTAAAAATAGACTTTTTTAGAACAGTTTTTTTTTTTTAGATTTATAGAAAAATTGAAACAATATGCAGAATTCCCATACACCTGTATCCAGTGTCCTCTGTTGTTAACATGTTAACGAACTGATATTGTTACATTATTAACCAAAGTCCATAGTTTATTTAGAAATTTCCTTACTTTTTACCTAATGGCATGTTTCTATTCCAGAATCCCATCCAGGATACCACATTACATTTAGCTGTCATGTCTTCTTAGGCTACTTGTGTGTGTGTGTGTGTGTGTGTACATATACATTTCATTACCCTTGCTTTTTCAATGTGGAAAATATACACAACAAAATTTACCAAATCAACTGTTTTTAGTAGTTCCATGGTATTAAGTACATTCATATTGTGCAACTACCCTTGCTTTTAAAAAAAATTGACACATAATTGGCCGGGCACTGTGGCTGACACCTGTAATCTCAGCACTTTGGGAGACCAAGGTGGGTGGATCGCGAGGTCAAGAGATCAAGACCATCCTGGCCAACATGGCAAAATCCCATCTCTACTAAAAATACAAAAATTAGCAGGGTGTGGTGGCATGTGCCTGTAGTTCCAGCTACCTGGGAGGCTAAGGCAGGAGAATGAACCCAGGAGACGGAGGTTGCAGTGAGCCAAGATTGTGCTGCAGCACTCCAGCCTGGCGACAGAGTGAGACTCCGTCTCAAAAAAGAAAATTGACACATAATTGTACATATTTATGGGGTATAGAGTGATATTTTATTAAATGTATACAATATATAATGATCAAATTAGGGTAATTGGCATATACATCACCTCAAACGTTGCTCATTTCTTTGTGTTGGGAATATTCAAAATCCTCTTTTCTAGCTATTTGAAAATGTGCAATTAATTATTGCTAATCATAGTTACCATATGGTGTGATAGAACACTAGAACTTGGCCGGGCGTGGTGGCTCACACCTATAATCCTGGCACTTTGGGAGGCCAAGGTGGGTGGACCACAAGGTCAGGACTTCGAGACTGGCCTGACCAACATGGTGAAACTCTGACTCTACTAAAAATACAAAAAATTTGCTGGGCATGGTGGTGTGCGCCTGCATTCTCAGCTACTCAGGAGGCTGAAAGAGGAGACTTGCTTGAACCCAGCGGGATGGAGGTTGCAGTGAGCTGAGATCACACCACTACACTCCAGCCTGGGCCACAGAGTGAAACTCCATCTCAAAAAACAAAGACAAAACACTAGAACTTATTCCTTCTCTCTATGATTTGGGGCCCATTAATCAGCCTCTCCACATCTCCCTTTTCCTCCTCTTTCCAGCCCATGATAACCACGATTCTACTTTTTCCTTCTGTTGGATCAACTTTGTTAGCTCCTACATATGAGCAAGATTATGCAGTGTTTGTCCTTCTGTGCTTGGACTTCTCTTGGCTGTAACGGTTTCTCAGACGTTCTTTGTTGTTTAATGACCGTGACAGTTTGGAAAGTGCTGGTCAGGTATTTTGTAGGGTGCCTTTCTGTTGGAATTTGTCTGCTATTTTTCTCATGATTAGACTGGGATTTTGTTTTGTTTTGTTTTTGTTTTTGTTTTATTTTTGTTTTGTTTTTTGAGACAGTCTCACTCTGTCGCCTGGGCTGGAGGGCAGTGGCACAATTTCGGCTCACTGCAACCTCTGCCTCTGGGGTTCAAGCGATTCTCCTGCCTCAGCCTCCTGAGTAGCTGGGTTTACAGGCATGTGCCACCATGACCAGCTGATTTTTGTATTTTTAGTAGAGATGGAGTTTCACCATGTTGGTCAGGCAGGTCTTGAACTCCTGAGCTTGTGATCCACCCACGTCGGCCTCCCAAAGTGTTGGAATTACAGGCGTGAGCCACTGCGCCTGGCCTGAGCCACTGTGCCTGGCGAAGACTGAGGTTATTGCAAAGTAAGGTTCCATTTTCATTACATCATATCAAGGGCAGATGCTATAAATATGACTTGCTTCATTTGATTGTTGATGTTGACTCTGATCACTTGGCTAAAGTAGTGTTTGTCAGGTTTCTCCATTGCAAAGCTATTCTTTTTTTTCTGTC
The DNA here is from genome assembly GCF_009761245.1 of Sapajus apella. NCBI lineage: Eukaryota > Metazoa > Chordata > Mammalia > Primates > Cebidae > Sapajus > Sapajus apella. The sequence continues at coordinate 5,641,895 of NW_022437026.1, forward strand.
TTTTCATACCATACTTGGGGAAGAAAGTCAGGAAGTCACTGTGCACACAGGGAGTAGGGATTTATGATCCTTCTTTCTGAAGATGGAGTATCTACAAGTTATTTGGAATTCATGGAAGTTTTTTTTTCCTTATTACCTTATTTATGTATTTATTTACCCAATCATTTATTTATATCATTTTGGACTTGTGAATAGTTATTTCTACTTTGGGTTATAATCCCATGCTACTTTTTTTGTTGTTGTTTCTCAAATTGCTCCAGCTTTAGCCATTGGAAGCTCTTTCAGTTGGCTCGTGTTCCTTTGAAACATCCCCGTCAACTTGGCTGTTTTTATTGATGTTACTGTTGTTTAAACACAGTTGCAGTTTCTGTCAGTACGAGACCCTCCAGGCTCCTCTTGCATATTTCATGCCCCTTTCCTAGAACCAGCCATTTCTTCAAGGCACTGTGGTTCCTTTTATTAGAGAATGGCATCAAAAACCAAGATCTGGGAGCTAGACATGCTCGTCACTATTGAGGCTCTGTTTCTTTAGGTCCTCTCAGCTGACAGGACAAGGAGATATATGTGTGTATACTAATCCATGTATGTATACATAGCTATAAATATTTCTATATGTGACCATCTGTATTCATCAATGTACTGCTTATGTGCAGTTCCTTTTGCCTTTAGTCTCTCAGACTTCGCTCATTTCCACATTTTCATAGATCAGTCAGCACCTTCTCCGCCACCCCAGTGAGGTTGTTTTATACACATGTAGTATAGCTAGATCACCTTGTTCCATAAACATTTTTAAGTTGGCTTGCCTATTTCTATTTTAATAAGTCTGCTGAGACTGTACTTGTGGAATAATTGACATTTTAACAATATTGAGTCCTCCAAATCAGTATAGTATATCGCTCCAATACTTATTTTTCTCATCAGTGTTTTTTAATATTTATGTATTATATCAAATGTGTCCCAAATTATCTTATGTTTTTGTCTGTTCTTATTTTATGTTTATGACTGTTATAAATTGAATTTTCACATTTTAATTTAAAATTTTACTTTCCAGTGTTTGCTGATGGTATATAATTGTGTGTGTGTGTGTGTGTGTGTGTGAGTGTGTGTGTGTAGCTAAATTTACATACTATTTTTAGCTTTAGTTCTAGTAATTGCTTTGTGGATTCCCTAGGGCTTTCCACATAGACAATCATGTCATCTCAAAGTAGACACATTTTTATATTTGTATGTCATTTGTTTCTTGCCTTATTGTACTTCCTAAGACCTCTAGCAGAATTATAAAAGTACAAGTTGAGCATCCCTAAATTAAAAGTTTGAAATCCTAAATGCTCCAAAATTCAACACTTTTGAGTACTGACATGAGATAGTGATACCTTTGCTTTCTGATGGTTTAATGTATACAAACTTTGTTTCATGAACAAAATTATTCAGAATATTATAAAAAATTACCTTCGGGCTATATAATTTCATGTTTAGACTTGGATTGTATCCCCAAGAATATCTCATTAAAAAATTCAAAACACTTTTGGTCCAAAGCATTTCAGAAAAGGGATACTCAATCCATAATGAAAGAATACATTTTTGCTTATTCCTAATCTCAGGTCAGGTTGTGAATCTGTCTTAAGATATGATGGTAGCTGTAGGTTTTTCATAGATGCATTTTATCAGGTGGAAGAAGTTCTCTTACATTCCTAGTTTGCTGAGCGTTTTTGTCATAAATGGATATTAAACTTTGTGTAATTTTTCCTGTGTCTACTGAACTGATATTATTTTTCTTCTTTGTTAATATCTTGGATTACATTTATTTAAAAATGTAAAATCAGTCTTTCATACTACCTGGAATAAACTAAACTAGTATTATTAAAACTTTTATATATTGTCAGATTTGGTTTGCTATATTTTGTCAAAGATTTTTGTATCTATGGTCACAAAGATTGTGTATTTGTAGTTGGTTGGGTTTTTTTTTCTTTGCCACATTTTGAAGTCCAAGATATTTTGTCATTGTAAAACAAGTTAATGAGGGATACTGCTCTGGAAAAGTTTGGGTAGGTATGGTTGAAATGTTAGTAGAATTTGCTAGGGAAACGATGTGAATCTGGAGGTTTCTTCATGGGAATTTTTGGATAATTATTTAACTTCTAAAATGGAAGGCATTCAGATTTTCTGTGTCATCTTGTGCCAGTTTTTATAAGTTTAGATTTTTCAAGTAATTTTTCTCTTTCATTGAAGTTATGAAAGTTAGTGGCACAAAATTATTTTTAATGTTCACTGACTGTCTTTTTAATTTCTTTCATGATAGCCCTTCCATTATTTTTCTGTTTGAATTTAAATTTTATTTATTTATTTGTTTATTTGTTTATGTATTTTTGAGATGGAGTCTCACTCTGTTGCCCAGGCTGGAGTGCAGTGGCACGATCTCGGCGCACTGTACCTCCGCCTTCCTGGTTCAAGTGATTCACCTGTCTCAGCCTCCCAAGTAGCTGAGACCACAGGCGCCCAACACCACTCCCGGCTAATTTTGTATTTTTAGGTGAGACAGGGTTTAGTGGAGACCAGGTTGATCTCGAATTCGTGGCTGATCCACCTGCCTCAGCCTCCCAAAGTGCTGGGATTTACAGGCATGAGCCTCTGCACCCGGCCCCCTCTGTGATTTTTCATATTCGTATTTTGTATTTTCTCTTTTCCTTCATATTCTTGGCAAATAATTTTTCAGTTCTATTAATTTTTTTCTTGAAGCCAATCTTTCTGTTGTCTCTTTTCTAATTCACTGATTTCTGTTCGTTCTTCCTCTGTCTACTTATTTTTGACCTAATTTGCCTTTATGTCCTCCTAGAGTCTTATTGAATAATCTTAGATTGATTTTCACCTTCTCTCTTTTTATATAGAAGCTTTTAAAATATAGAATTTTTCTAAGCACTGCTTTAGCTGCGTACCACAAATTTTGCTATGTTATATTTTTATTGTCATTTAATTAGATGTACTTTCTATTTTTGATTTGCTCTTTGATTCCTGTTTTATTTATGAATGTGCTATTTGACTCAAAATATTTGGGGACTTTTTAAAACAACTTGGTAATTTTCAATTAAATGGCAGGAGAGACTATTCTGTAAGATTTTGAAATTTTTAGTTAATTGAGACCTCTTAGCCAAGCATATGATCTATTCTGATGGATGTTTAATTTGTAAACAGAAAGAGAACGTATTCTGTACTTGTTGGATTTAGTGGTCTAAACATGTCAACTAAATGAAGTTAGTTAATAATGTTCAGATATCTATATCCTTACTAATCTTTTGTGAATTTAATCAATTATTGAGAGAGGGGTGTTTACATTTCTAACTAAGATTTGGACTTGTCTATTTTTTCAGTTTTGTTACTTTTCTTCATGTATTTTATTGCTTTGTTTTTAGGAACATGAACCGTTATGATTTTTATGTCTTCCTGATGAATTAGCCCTTTTATTATCATTATGAATTTTTCCTCTATTGATGGCAGTATTCCTTAACTTGAAGCCTATTCTCTATGAAATTAATATAGTAAGTTCGTATTTTTTGTATTGAATGTTTTTACTGTGTATTTTTCCATGCTTTTCTTCAAGTGTATGTTTTCTACAAAACATATAGTTCGGAGTTTTTTTAATCCGATTTGGTTATTCCTGCCTTTAATTATAGTGTTTGGCTCATTTATATTTAATGTAATTATTGATATAAATTGGTTTAGTCTATCATTTTTCTGTGTGTCCCATTTGATTTTTGTTCTACTGCTCTTCTTTTTCTTTCTTTTGGAATAATTGATTTTTTTTTTTTTTTTTGAGACAGAGTTTCACTCTTGTTACCCAGGCTGGAGTGCAATGGTGCGATCTCGGCTCACCGCAACCTCCGCCTCCTAGGTTCAGGCAATTCTCCTGCCTCAGCCTCCTGAGTAGCTGGGATTACAGGCACGCGCCACCATGCCCAGCTAATTTTTTGTATTTTTAGTAGAGACGGGGTTTCACCATGTTGATCAGGATGGTCTCGATCTCTTGACCTCGTGATCCACCCGCCTCGGCCTCCCAAAGTGCTGGGATTACAGGCTTGAGCCACCGCGCCCGGCCAATAATTGATTTTTTAAAGTATCCTATTTTAATATCTCTATTGGCTTTTTACCTACACTGCTTTGAATTATTATTATTATTATTAAATTTTTTGTTTTTAGAGATAGGGTCTCACTCTGTCAGCTAAGTTGAAGTGCAGTGGCACCATCATAGCTCACTGCAACCTCCACTTCCCAGGCTCAAGTGATTCTTTAGCCTCAGCCTCCTGAGTAGCTAGGACTACAGGTGCATATTATTATTGTGATTATTTTAGTGGTCACTTTAGGGATTACCATATGCATCCTTAATTTATTACAGTCTAGAGTTAATATTGTATGATTTTTACATACCATGTTATAATCTCGTAACCGTATTGTTCAATTTACCCCTCCCATTTTATGTGGGAGTTTTGCCTATGTATTACATCTATATATGTTAAAAAACCTGCATACAGTGTTAGAATTTTTGCCTTAGGCAGTCTGGTCAGTGAAATCAGGGAAGAAGGTATACAATATATATTGTTTAAATGTATTCACACATTTAATGATGGTTTTCTTCCTGTAATTCTAAATGTCCATCTGGTGTAGCTCCTTTTCAGCATGGCAATAATCTCTCTATTTTTATTCCATCTTAATTTTGAAGGATATTTTTGCTGTACAGGTAATTCTAGGAAGGTAGCTTTTGATTTTCTTTCAGCTTTTTCAGTGTGCCATTCCATTGTCTTCTGGTTTCCATTGTTACGATGAGAAATCCCCCACTAATATAGCTGTTCCTCTATGTGCAGAGTGTCATTTCTCTACAGCAGCTTTCAGATTTTCTCTTTATCTTTTATTTTTAACAGTTTAACTGCAGTGTACCTAACTGCGATCTTTGCATTTGTCTTGCTTGGAGTTTTCTGAGCTTCTTATATTAGTACACTTATTTTTAACCAATTTTGAGAAATTTTCAGCCACTATGTCTTCAAATATTTTTTACTCCCCAATTCTTTATGTTCCTTTTCTTCTGGGACTCAACTTACTCATGTATTAGACAACTTAATAAGGTCTCACGGGTCACTGAGGTTCTACTCATTTTTTAAAAACTTATTTCTTCTCTGTTATTCAGATAAGATAATGTATATTAGCTTTCTTTATCTTTAGATCATCTTACTAGTTTCTAGTGACTGCATTTTTCTCTAGACTGTGCACACGTTTTTTCCTGTTCTTCTCATGTCTAGTTATTTTATTTTGCTGTTACTGATTGTATAGGATACCATGTATTAAGACTGAATCATGTCATCTTCCTTTAAAAGGTGTTGAGTTCTATTCTGGCAGTCAGTTAAATTATCGGCAGATCCCTGTAGTTTTGTCAAGATTGGTATAATTCTCTTTAGAGCAAGTCTATTTCAGTTTTGAATTTAGTTTTCAGATATACCCCCTGCCTCTGGGCTTAGTTTTGTAAGAACAGCCTTTGGAGTGCTAATGCACTCAGTAAGGTCTCTTCATCCAGGGTTGGCTGGATTTCTAACATGTTTCAGCATTGCATATCTTCTGGTATCACTCGCCATTCATCTCCTACTGCTGTCGCAGGTGATTTTTACAGGACTCAGCGAATCTTACCCTGTGCATGTGCTACCCAGTCTTTGGCCAAAGACCTGTAGTGAATACTCATGCACATATGTAACATCTTCCCTTTTCATAGTTCACTCTGAAAGAAGGAATTCTGGGAACACCAACCTCAGAATATACATCCATTATCTTGCTGTCCTGCTATCAAATCTCACAGGGCAGTAACACTGTGTATGTGTTAAGTGCATAGCATGTGGTTTACTGAGATACTGATGTGGTTGTTTTGGTGTGTATTTTTCAAATAAAAAATTCCCTCTTTAAAGAAAACGTGAGTGGGTGTGGTGGCTCACACCTGTAATCCCATCACTTTGGGAGGCCAAGATGGGTGGATCATGATCTCAGGAGTTCGAGACCAGCCTGGCCAAGATGGTGAAACCCTGTCTCTACTAAAAGTACAAAAATTAGCCGGTGTGGTGGCAGGCACCTGTAATTCCAGCTACTCAGGAGGCTGAGGCAGAAGAATCACTTGAACCTCAGAGGCAGAGGTTTCAGTGAGCTGAGATCACGCCACTGCACACTAGCCTGGGTGACAGAGCAAGACTCCGTCTCAAAAAACAAAAACAAAAATAAAAAGCACTTTAGGGTATGAATGATCAGAAATCCAATATTGATAAAACTTCAATAATTCCGTCTAGATCGATTAAAATCATTGCGTCTGCTAATGAATGGAAGAAATCTTTGAAAATTTAAAAATTCTAAAATCTATTTTCAATTTTGCCATTTCTGGATTTACCCAATGTTCCCCTCCCATAATCCTTTTTATTCTTATATTCCGACTTGCTTTTGTATAGTATTACAAAAGGGTAAGCTAACAGAAGCTGAGATAAATTTTATTTTTCTTTTAAACAGAAGAAAGGAAAAAGGGGTTACATTTTTATAAATATCTATAAATATAGAAGGATAGGCAAAATCTTCCAAATAAATAAATAAATATTGCCACATGACGATGGATATTAGAAATTGTAAAACCTCTGATGGTAGTGTTGAGTTTGTGAGATTACAACCAGCTTTCCACCAAAATCCTTTTGGGATTTTTCACTGGGGAGCCTCCAATAGCTAATTACACAGGATAATATTTCCAACAGGAAATGAAAACAAAAACATTAAACTATTTGCCATGCATGGCTATATACTATTATACATAGTTTTACTGTTTCAGGATAGGAACCAATCCTTCAAGTTCAGCTTAAAACCATCAGGTAAAAACAGTTGTCCAATGTTTCTCTGATAAAAGAATAGATGAAAGAATAAGGTTAGTACATGATGGCAGTGAGGAAAAAAAAAAAAGTGGGGAGAAGCTGTTGCTGAATGGACTTTGCTTGTTAATATTCTGTCCTTCAGGTGGTCATTGAAAGAGAGGTAGGAAAACGGAGCCCCTCGCAGGAAGAACCGCAGTAATGGGGAAAGGCTGGGATGAGAGCTGACTGTCAGGCCCAGCTGCCTGCTACCCCTCTGCTCCTGTGCTGCTTGCTTTATGAAGCTCTGCTTCCTCCAGATAGCACTGGGGCTCCTGGGACTGAAAGTTGTCTTCGTTTAAGGCACCAAGAATTTCTAAGGGGATTGAGACCCAGATGTGTCAGCCTAGGAGTGTTTTAACTGTCCCAAGAGCCACTGCTGCAGCAGAGGCCTAGAGACCACAGCCACGAGCCCGACCATCTGGCTGCCTTTTGGTAACCTCTGTAGCATGTCCCCTGGTTATCGGATTTCTTTCCCCTTGAGTCCTTGATGCCACTTCACTTAGAGAAAAGGAGACGATTTTTCAGTCACAGAAAACCTAACCCAGAGCAGTCCCAGTGTCTCTCGGCCCCCTTCTCAGTCACGTGGTTATTGTTTGTTCAGAATGGATTACTACTCAACCTGGAAGTAGAGCCTTAATTGAATGCCTCTTAGGAGAGTTGGAATTTATTTCCATTTTGAAAATATGGAATCTAGCAGGGTAGGTTTTCACGAGCCAATATAAAAGCGATTCCTAAGATCAAATTTTCAAAAACCGGAGACGGGGCTAAGAGGTGAGGCTGTATCATGAGCCACTTGGGAACAGAGTGGGGCCATTCTGGGCCCTCTGGCTGTGGCTGCAGAGAGGGAGACAGCGAGACACAGCGTGCTCACCCTGAAGGGAGGCTGAGTTTTCCTGTGATTCCTGCCTCAGTTCAGCAAGCATCAAGTCTAGTTGTCAAGTTTTCACCAGCCTACCACTGGTGTTTTGACAGCTGTTCTCCAGAGAGGTTCAAGGAGGAACGAAGGCTTGGAAGTAGTGTTTTCATCAACTTGCGCCATTCAGCTGTCAATGTCAAGGTCTGCACACTCAAATGCCAGTGGGATCCAGGCACATAACATAAAACACACACAGGGCAGTGGGGAAGCTTCTGGGATCTCTGGACCGCCTCTTCCCTACACCTTCAAAGTTGTGAGCTCAGTAACCCACTGCTTTTTTTTTTTTTTTTTTTTTTTTTTTTTAATGCTTAGAGGTGATAAAGAAGAGAGGCCCAAGGAAGAGAAATGTGTTGGGGAGAGACCCTTTCTCTCTGCCTTTAGGAAGGGGAAATTTCTAGTTTACCTGTTGGGGTTTCCTATTCAGAAAGGTGCTCTACGTGAAGTGAGGAAGGCGGTGAAACCCCATGACTTGAGCCTCAAAGGTCAAATCTCATAGGACCTCCTGGGGAAGGGACCCCACAGAAGCCCCGAATTCCATACATTACCCCCGTCACCTTTCCCAGCCTCGAAACGTCAAGGGAGCTGGTCCTTGGGAAGAGCTGCGTTTGCTGAAGGATGGGTTAAAGAGGGTGCCCTTCCAGCGGCCCTAGATGAACTTGGGGAAGGGGCTGCAGCCTTCCGGGCCTGTTCCCTCAGCGCGGTTGTTCACCCGACCGCCCCGGACCATCCCTAACGGGTCGCTGCCCACCGGGCTGCTGTCCTCGGCACTCACGAGCTCCTGCGAGCAGGAGGCCGGGGCCGGGGTCATCCGGACCCGGGGCTTCAGCACGTTCAGGGGGTCTAGCTCCGCGTTGTCCTCGGCGCTCCGGGTGTGCCGCCGCGGTCTGGGGGTGTTGAAGTGAATGAGGGGGATCTCGTTCCTCCGGGACAGGAACTGGGAGTACGGGGGTGGGTTCATGCCTGGCAGGAAGGCCCTCTTCGCCCGGCCCAGGCTGACCAGGAAGTGGTGCTCAGGAGACTGGTAGACGTCGTAGCCGTTTTCCAGCCTCTGGGGTCGGAACCTGCAGCTCTCCGGGTCGAAATAGTGCTGGAAGGGCAAGAGTGAGCCGCGTGAAGGCGGGGGCCGCACCCACCCCCAGCTCCATCTGCGGCCGCTCGCTGGTGCCCGCCAGCCCGAGGCCCTGCAGTGCCCGGGGCGCTGGGCCTTCACCCCGTTGTGCCCTGCTAGGGTGAGGTGGTTTTGACTGTGCTGAAGCAGGACGGCTCCCCGTGGAGAGATCGCGGCCCCTGGGGGCTGCGCTCAGTGCCCGGAGGCCCGGCCGGCCTGGCCTGTGGCTTTCCTGGAGGAGGCCCCACCTCGTCCTTCCCGCCCGCGACCTTTTCCAAGCCTCTGCTGGCGGAAAGCTGTCTTGGCTTTGTCTCCCTACTGGGGAAAGGAGACGGGATGGAGTTTATAGGGTCAAACATGAATGAGGGCATTGAGGCCAGAGAGACGATTCGGTATAGGGATTGGAGACATGAACTTTGCCGACAGAGGAGCTGAGTTTGAGTCCCCTGCCACCAGCACTGGGTTTCACTGAGCCCCCCCACGAAGGCCTTTGCGTGTTATTTCTTATAGTACCCAAACTCCACACGGTAAGTAGTTTACAGACCAGGACTATCTACATGCCTAGAAGGTTTCAGCAGATGTTTAGTGAGTTATCTGGATTTCAGGAGTTGTTCAACAGCTTTTTTTTTACCCTACTCTAGCCAGACACTATTGTAGGGGCTGGGACGCAGCAGAAAGCACAACAGAAAGTCTCTGTTCCTGCGGAGTTTCTGGTGGGGATGAGTGATAGTAAGAGACTCCTGAGATAAGCAGTCCTACTATTTTACTGCAGGTATTGATCGACTTACCACCTATGCAACTTACGACCATTCGACTTTACCACCACAATCACTAGCCACGACTGCTCCGCGTCTGGCAGCGCAAACGTTGCCCAGCTGGGCATATGACAGTGAGGACCAGCTTCCGGCAGCACGACCATCTCCGCCTGCACCATTTCAACTGTACATATAGCCTACTCAACTTACGACCAAATCGTGTTACGACCCGTCCGCGGTCCCGACCGTGGTCGTAAGTCGAGCACTAGCTGTATTTCAAAATCCCCAAAAAGAGGCCAGCAGCCTTCAGTTTGGGAAATCCTTTGCTCACCAATCCGAGTGAATAGCTCTTACAATTGGGGCAAGGGTAATTAATTAAAAATCTTCAACTGGAGGGAGCTCCACAGGTCATGTGGTCTATTCCACTTCACTTTTTCCAAGTGAAAATGCTGAAGTTTGGAGAAGTGAGGAGATTTACCTAAAGTCACAGCTAGTCCCAGAATCAAGAGGACACCAATGGCTTTTCACTTTCTAATGTACTTTACAATGCGAATTGACATGACTTGAGGACCTATGACTGCATACCAGGGCCTGTGCTAGATCCAAAACTGGATATGAACGGGCAGTGAGACTCAGAGCTGAGAGCCTGGGATCCAGAGCCTGACTGCCTAAGTTCAAACCCCATCTATCAAACCTGAGCATTCAATACTGAGACCGCATGAAGTACTCAGGGGAAACAGGTCACCAGGGTACACTGCAAATGGAATTGTTAAGCTAGAAAAGTCTATGTCCTGTCAAAAAATTAGATAATTCTTTGCAAATGGCAACCAACACAAAAAGAAACTCACTGATCCAAAAATGTTGCCTCTGAAGTCCATGCAGAGGTATCTTCTGCTCATCACACCTGTAATCACCACAAAGCCAGCATCCTCTGATCTGATCATCAGGGCACCTGTGGAGAAAACCATGGTGGGACAAAGATTCATTGCACATCGAATTCCCACCTTTAAGCACCTCCTGAAAACCCACCTTCATGAAACCTCCCTGGATTGATTCTAAGGGTGGTGATGACTTCAACACCCTTAAATTCAGCCTCATTTCTACATATTCAGCCTTTCTTCTGACATCCTCTCTTAACCCCAGCACACATATAGTCATTCACCTCTTGCTTCATCTTGTTGCCTGTGTGGGGCACTCTGAACTCCTGACATTCGTCTGCAAGTGTTGAACACATGTTTCTCTCTCTCTACCTGGGCTGTCTTTATTTTCTCCTTTGCCTTGCTAATATCTTTGAACGTTTGTGGTGGTAGTCACATTCTTTCATGCCTTCTACTTTGTGATTTTTAAATGTATGCTGAGGTGGGCCAGGTGCAGTGGCTCACACCTGTAATCCCTGCACCCTGGGAGGCTGAGGCGGGCAGATCATGAGGTCAGGAGTTCGAGACCAGCCTGACTAACATGTTGAAACCCCGTCCCTACTAAAAATACAAAAATTAGCTGGGTGTAGTGGCACGTGCCTGTAATCCCAGCTACTCAGGAGGCTGAGGCAGGAGCATCACTTGAACCTGGGAGGCGGAGGTTGCGGTGAGCCGAGATTGTGCCATTGCACTCCAGCCTGGGTGACAGAACAAGACTCCGTCTCAAAAAAAAAAAAAAAACAAACAAACAACAACAAAAAAAAACTATGCTGAGATATTTTTCAAGGATCCAGCTTGTCCATAGAGTCTGATTCTCCACCTGGATGTCTGCGTAATTGTCTAATACATCAGTGAACACCCAGTATGTGCACAGGACATTATTAGAATTGATCTCCCTCTTCCTTCTCTAGTTATTGAAGTCACTCATTCTTCAAGACCAGGCTCAGGTGTCACCATCTCTGTGAAGACTTTCCTCATCTGTCCATGCAAAATCAGTTGCTCTTTCTTCTCAGCTCCTCAGGGCAATGCCTTCACCTCTATTACAGCATGTACTCCATTTACCTTGCTTTAACTAAGTTTACCTAGTTAGTGCTTTCCTTAGAGTGAGCTACTTAGGAGAAGAGGGCATGACTATTTATATATGTTATATCAATATATGTTATATATGCTATATGTTAGAATTGATACCAGTGATGGCTAGAATTTCCTTCTTGGGCTCCTCTTGGATTTGTTCTTTGCCATCTTCTCACTTGGTGGTGACCCCTCCCGGTGCAATCCCTCATGGACTTTCAGGGTCCTGTCTCAAAAACTAGTCTCCGACAAGGCCCTGAAACCCATTCACACTACCTTCATCTTAAGTAATTGATAATGGCTTTAAGTATGCTTTCTGTTTTGTGGCACGGCACAATCACACTATATACTAGTGTAACATGAGTGATAATTCAGCAAGACTTCTGCCCCAAACGTTTAATTACCTGACGTTTTCTGTTAAAAATCATTACTTTAGGTCTTTGGGACAACTTCCAGTTGCCTAACACAGAATTTCCAGGTGCAACTCATCTGACCTCGTAGCCCCCAGGGAGGCAGCTAGAATCCCACTCAGGGTTTCTAATTCCTCTTCTGCAACTGTATCTTGGAGAGTCTGTAAATGCCCAATGTCTGTGCCCAGCAAGTGATGGAAACTTGTGGGGTGATTTAAAGCCCAAACCTCCTCTCCCACCCCATGTAGGCTCAATACAAGGACCTTTGAGAAAGTAAGCAGGAATAATTACTAGCTGAGTAGAAATCATGATAGGGACTGAAATTAGAATGACACAGAACAGAAGGAATGAGGATGGAGACAATCCCCAAAAAGCTTAGAAAGGAAGAGGACCAAAGAGAAGCTACTTGGTTTCAAAGTTTGGCTGAGGGGAACCTTGAGGGGAGCTTCCAGAAAGTGGACTGGGGTATGCCAGCTGCAAAGGATGCTGAAATTCCTCCACGGTGGTGCCTGCCTGTGTGTCTCAAATGTATGGCTGGTTTTGTGGTAAACCTTTGGAGAAACAAAAGGAACATGTAAGAAATGGTTTCTGTTCTGGTTACTTTTCAGTCTAATTGGGGAAAAAAATCCATTTAGTAGTGGTCTTTGAGTGGTTGCACTCTAAGCACTTTACATATTTTAAATTCTCAAAACAAATGTTATATTGTTGGTGCTAGTTATTATTAGTAGGAGTAGCAGTAGGAGCAATATCCTAATTTAACGGATAAGGAAACTAAGGATTGAAACTCAGGTCAGAGACATCTTCTTCCTACTACCCGGTAGTAAGCCTCCAGCAGAACTCACTGGAAGTCTGAAAAGACACCATCAAGTGCTAAGATACATGCTGCAGGCAGTGAGGACAAGGAGTCACGACGCCGAGGATCAGAGAAGAGGCACTGAGCCAGGCACCAAGAACCAGGGTACTTAGATTCTTGTCCCAACTGTGCCACTTGCTAACCTTGCAGCCTTGGGCGACTAGCCTCAGTTTCCTCAGCTGTGAAATAGAACAATAGCTGTCCTGCCTACTTCACAGGGTGAAGATGAGAATCAAATGGGATAATAGTGGCAAAAGTGATTCCAAAGTGTCGGGCAAACAGAGGACATCACGTGGTGTGTTCTGACCTGCCGTTTATGCCAAGTCTTGACAGGCATGCTGTCCTGATGCTTGGGGTCAGTGTGGGCACTGCATATGGCACACACGTTCCTGGTCTCCAGAGCCAGTCCCCCTAGAAAGTATCCTGCAGGGTTGAGGAACTGTGAGCAGCTGCTACCAAGGTAGCAGACTCTTGCATCAAACAATGTGAGCCAACGTGAAAGCTTAGAAAATGTGAGAGAGTCAGAGTTTCTTTCCTTTGCACTTTCAAAAGGCATCTTTTCACAGTCTGCACAGATTCAAGGGAGAATTTTGGAGAATGAAAGAACAGATGACTGACTGCTGGAGCCACCAGCCCTGCTGGAGCTAGGCAGGCTTGATGGACTTTGCTTTCAATGAGGGAGGTGTCTCTATGTGTGTGACCTTGGAAGAGCATGAGGTTTGGGGTCAAGATTTCCCCTAGGGCTTTTATACTTGTGTGACCCTTCAGCCAGTTATTTAAGTTCTTTAACTCTTGTTTTTTCATATGTAAAATGAGGATGGCAGAAACATTTACCTCATTTGATCATCTTGAAGACATAATGAGATAATGTTTTTATCCTTTAGAAAGCACTTGCCAAATGCTAGTAATTTTTACTGTTACTGCTTTGCCTCAACCTCTGCTTATACAAGTAGAAAATTATCTACTTTGTTCTACACTTATGGCCAGTAAGTGATAAATAAGATGGTGGTAATGAAGTGCTTTGAGCATCTCAAAAGAAAAATGGATGAAGAAGGGCTAAGGAGCCCAATGGTAACTCAGCTTCAAGTAAAGAAAGTTCCTGTGGGGAAGATGGAGGAAGTGAAAATATCAGGATCTAGGATGTGACACAACCAGGGGCAATAAGCATCTCTCATTTGCTGTTTCCATATAATGAGGATAAAGAGGAGCCGGAGGATGGCCTTGTTCATGGAACAGGTGATATGGACATCTTAGGGGTATTTTAGCAGCACCTGTGAGTCTCAAGTGAGCTTGAAGCATCTGGTATGCAGTAATTTCATTTTGTCAAGTCCGATGACCCAAAGATGGGGTGTGCACCCAACTCTTATAATTTATTACAGCAAAATAATAAAATGTACCAGATTTTACTAGAAATATATAATTAGGAGGGGAAAAATACACCTTACGTTTTAGGTTTCCGTCAGTGTAAAAACATTGCTTTACAGTCACTGATGAGGTCATTACAAATCCTTCAGCAGACATTTAATTAGTTGTGTTTCTTATCTACATGCATTAATCTTTCCTCTTTCTTTTGGATAATTTTTTTTTTTTTCAGATGGAATCTCTCTGTCACCCAAGCTGGAGTGCAGTGGTGTGATCTCAGCTCACTGTAACCTCCACCTCCCGGGTTCAAGTGATTCTCCTGCCTCAGCCTCCTGAGTAGCTGGGATTACAGGCACGCCACCATGCCCAGCTAATTTTTGTATTATTAGTAGAGACGGGCTTTCACCACATTGACCAGGCTGGTCTTGAACTCCTGACCTGAAGTGATCCTCCTTCCTTGGCCTCCCAAACTGCTGAGATTATGCGCGTGAGCCACCACACCTGGCCTCTTTTGGGTAACTTTTAATGGTAGTGTGTAATTTTTTCCCTGCGCTTTCCCTCCATCATAATACACATGCTAATTGATTGAACAGAACAGAAAGTTATCTATATAAACTAGGAAAAGTAGATCTCCCTCCCACTACTCTGACCCTGAGGTCCCCTCTCTACATTCATTAAGTCTTTAAATATGCAATGTTTAGCTAATGCTATGTCTAAGAAAACAAAATCACATTTCTATTTTTAAAAATCTGAAGTCAGTTCAATTTATTTTGCTGCTTCTCAGTCATTTTAATTCACTCCAGTTAGCACTCAGTGATCCCTTGGGGCCTGATACCAGGTGGGCTTTCAAGGAAAAGGTCTGCAGTCCAAACTGCCAGCCCAGGAGGTTGACTCTTCACCCTCATTCCCCACCATAGCCAGCCTGTTCTGTTCTACCCTAATTCTTGTTTAGGAGGAAACGTCTTTAGGGAGCTCCTTTCAGCAATAGGATTCCAGGATTCGAGACAAGTTGCGTAAACATTCTCTAGTTGGATGCAGCCCTTTCCATCTAAGAAAATCAAAATAATTTACCATAATCTACTATCCTGCATTTTAAATCACATACAGTCTTGAATTGGAGGAAGGGTAGCCCCTCCATGAGAGGTGCAAAATTGTATTTCCTAAAAGTCTGATAGTGAGCTGGGTGACAAGGCAGGATGACAGACTACAAGGACTTGAAGAGTTGTGTCTTACTTTTCAGTCACAGAGCTTGGTTTAATGCCGGGCACATTGTAGATCCTGCTAAATATCCATTGAATAAAATGAACAAGACTTCGGATGCATCAAGCGCATCCAGATTTAATTCAGATTTTTGCCACAAGACTCAAGCTTGGTTTTCATGATGTTGACTCCTGAGTCTTACTATATCCTCTGGAGTTCTGGAACCTGTCTGTTACTTGGAGAGAACTTTTCTCCCTCCTTTTATCGCCTATCAACATGTATTTAGCACTTAAGAGGTTTAAACTATTAACTTTTCATGTTATATATCTTGCAACCAGGATTAAGGACCTTTGGTTCTTAGAAGAATAAATGCCTTGCACACAGCAAAATAATTATTTAATTTTTTATAACAATAAAGGGCAAAACATAATTCCTATGTTTTCTTTGGTTAGAGATTGTGATTACTTTTTCTTTCCTTTAATTTGGTCTATATTGAATCAGTTTGCATTTTTCTGTATCCTTAGAGATGTTTCACGTTTTCCCAAAATAGAAGATCCAGTCTTTTTCAATATCTATGCCCGCTCCCACCACATGACCCCTTATACAGGTGCACACAAAGGGGCCCTCATTTAAATCATAGCTAATGGATTGATTATTGTGGATTGCAATCCAACTATCCACAAACCTGATCCTTAAAAACATTCCGGTTGTCCCATGTTGCCAACCATCTGACTAGATTGACTTGCTACAGATTTTCACCTTTCAGTTCCTCAGAGAAGAATCACCAACTCATACTGGGTATCTGGGTATCTGAAGCACCCATTAAACCTGTTGGATGGATGCATGCATGGACAAATGAATGGGTGGATGGACTGTCTACTTGGCCATTCTAACCAAGACAGGTCTGTCTTTAATACATTTTCCCAAGAATTTTTATAAGGCCAAAGTTGGAAAGAGCCCCGAGATTGATCTATTACAATCTGGATAGGACCCAGGAATCTTCTTTACAATCTCCCTATTTAACCCAGTCCAAAGTCCATGAGCTGAAACTTAGTGTCTGCTGATCTACCTGGCTTCTTTTTCTGTTAGCCTCCTTGCCTTTCTTTCTGTGCGTTTTTTGAATCTTTTGACAGAGCAAAGGGAACATGGCTCCCACTCTGGGAAGGGCTTTAGTTGAAACAAATTATTCATGTAGAGAAAAACGAGCAAATACTAATTAGGAGAGTGACAGAATCTTCCCCTAAAATTTACACACACACACTCACACACACACACACACACTCTCTCTCTCTCTCTCTCTCTCTCACACACACACACACACACACACACACACGCACAATAAGACAATAAGTGGTTCCTGGGCAGAAAGCTAGGAGGGTTAGTTGGCTTAGACCTCCAGTCTGGTCCCCCACCTCCCCAAGCCCCTACAGATGGACAACAGGGGCGCTCCCCGTTCTTCCCAGCCTGAAGCCCTACTCACTGTAGATGGTCTGATGGGGTGCGCCATCCACATGGCCATTCTTGTGGATCTGCAGGTGGTAGCTGTTCCTGGCTGTGGCTGTGTACAGGTGGATCAGGCCACCCCAGCTGGAGGCAAGCAGTGGGGAGGCGTTGGGATAGGCTCTGAGGACGCTCATGCTGCAGACGCTGCACAAGGCACAGACCCAGAGCCTGAGGCGGGCCCCCGACATCGTGCTCTGCTCTGAGTGGCTAGAGCTGAGATTGAAACCTGACACTCCTGTCGGGCCTCTCCTGGCCCAGGCCTCGCTGGCCCTTTCCTTCTCCCTTGCAAGTAGCTGGTGTGAGGATCCTAGACTGGATTCCCTCCTTTTTGCCATCAGACTTTTAAAGGGTAGCAGTGTGACATCAAACAGGAAAAACTCCACTGTCCACATCCTCTGTGTTGTAATCAGCCCATTGAAAGAAAGTGCAAAGACCCCGGAGGCACACGGAAGGCACGTCGGTTCCAGACACACACACCCCTCAATTTCAAGCCAACGCTCCAAAAAATGAATGACGTGTGGGCAAAAGTTATCTGCCACTCTGGGCTGTCTGTTGACCTGTCCCACTTCCATCAGGAAATGTGAAGGCAGCCAGCGGTTCCCAAAAAAAAATCCAGCTTCAGTCAAGCAGTCAACCGACTCTTAGGCAATTAATCTCCCGTCGAGTGTACTTATTTTGGTTTTCTTTAAATTCCAATCAGCAAGTATGTATCCCGTGCTTAATCTGTGAGCAGCATCTGGTGGGTAGCTTGCAGGATATAGAGATACATGACACCATCAGGAGAATGGCATCCTCTGAGACCCCCCCACTTCATGAAAGATGGGAGCTGGGAGCAGGGGCACAAAAAACATAGTAGCCATTTTGGGAAGATTTTGAAATGGAAGGAAAAGAAACAAGACCTCAAGGTCACCGAAAGTGCCAAGGTTCGCTTTCTCAGTTGCCCTGGTTTGGACTATCAAGAGCAATTAAACTCATAGTCTCTCCAATAGTAAGGAGACCCATTCAGAGGCCTCATGGGGGTTGGAAAGGCTGCTGGCTGCGCATCGGAGATCTGAGCCTCAGGACAGGGTGTCCCCACACTTAGTGTCTGTCCATGAGTGCTCAGCTTAGCACTGGATGCCCGCCTGCAGGTGATGTTTAGAGTGCGCCCTCCGGGAAGCTACACCTGATGTCGGGGAAATAGTCCTGGCACATACAGTCTAAAAGGGAGCAAGGTACTGAAACACACATCTGAAAAAAACACACAAGGAGACTGCTACTCTTCTAATTTCCCATGTACTGAGTACATGCCATGTCCAGGCATCAAGCTAGAAATCATGTACAGGTCGATACAGGAGACAGCAAGATGTGATTCCAATCTCAAGGAGCTCAAATCGAATGGAGGAGGCAGATAAAAATAAGTAACCGTAATACAAAATGAGTGCAAGCCTACAGGTATAGACAGAAAGGGATGGCATTTGTTACCTTACATTTACAGCTTTTTAAAAATAGTTTACAAAGCATTTTCACATCTGTTAGCTCCTTTGAACCTCACCGCTGCTCTGTGAGACAGGCACACCATGCATTACCAAGATTTTAATACTTTACATGAAGAAATGGCGATCTTAGTGTTTGCATGTCCAAAGGCACAAAGCAAATAAATGGCAGAGCCAGGACAAAGGCGTCGCGTTCCCTAGGCTGCTTCTCCACAGAATCACAGCAACAACTAACACTCGTGGAGAGCGTACTCCTCCGCTTCCTGCTCCAAGTGGTTTACTGGTGGTAACCCATTTCATCTCCAGAATAACTCTTTGAGGTGATGCTGTTATTTTCTTTATATAGATCAGGAAACTGATGCACACAGTTTAATCAACTTGCCTAGCGATAGAAAGCTAACATGTGGAAGAGTTCCAAACCCATGCAACATGTCAGAGCCAGAGCCAGGAGAGCTGGGAGCTTGGTAAGAAAGTACAGGCGGCAAAACACTCCTCTGTGATTCTCCAAAAACCCAGGCTTTTGCCCAGGATGACTCTCTGGGACACATGGTGCTTGTCTCCCCAGGGCTGAATGGAAGAAGCGTGGCATTGAATGTTTACATGTAAAACAGTCTTCTTTACTAATGGCCACGGAACGGATTATAAATACAGTGGCACATCTTAGCTACTTGAAGAAATAGCTAGCTTTCAGAATTGAGATGCAAATCGCTTAGGAACATTTGCCCTGCGTTTCTCCTTCTGGTTGTGGAAGGTAAGGAGATGGGAAGTAACTGTAAAGCAATCAGCAGCAATTGAGAACCTTCTCTGTGTAAGAGATGAAAGGGAGGAAGTGGCACTACAAAGGCAGGACTAACTTCTCTAGGGGCTTGCAGTGTAACTGAGCAGGAAACATCTTTGTTCAATACAAGGCACTGTGTGGGAGGAGCTTAATTACTAGGGCCAAATTAGTGAAGACGTGGTACTATATTTATAAAACGTTCTGTGGCCATTACTAAATAAGCCTGCTTTATGCATTAACGTTTAATGTCATACATCTTCTAAACAACCCTGGGGAAAGAAGAACCATGTATCCTAGAGATTCACTCTGGGTAAAGGCTTGGGCTTAGGAGAGAGTCACAGAGTCGTGCTTTGCTGCCTGCACTTTCCTAATAAGCTCCTTCACAAAAAATAAAGGTTGGCCGGGTGTGGTGACTCACGCCTGAAATCCCAGCACTTTGGGAGGCCGAAGTGAGCGGATCACTTGAGGCCAGGAGTTCAAGACTAGCCTGGCCAACGTGGTGAAACCCCCGTCTAAACCCCATTTAGTAGAAACCCTGTCTCTACTAAAAATACAAAAAATTAGCTGGGCGTGGTGGCGCACACCTGTAATCTCAGCTACTTGAGAGGCCGAGGCAGGAGAATCGCTTGAACTGGGAGGTGAAGTATGCAGTGAGTGGAGATTGCGCCACTGCACTCCAGCCTGGGAGGCAGGGTGAGGCTCTGTCTCAAAAAAAAAAAAAATTAAAAACCAACAAAACAAAACAGAAGAAAGGTCATGGTGGGTGGACGTTGTGGTCAAGGAGGGCTTTGAGGAAAGGAGAGAATTGAGGGAGCTTTGTAGGGTGCACAGGGAAGGGTTTTCCCCAGCACCTGCCAAGGCCTGATGGAGAGGGAGCGTAGGTGTCTCGGGATGAGTCCACAGTCATTGGGTCATTTGCTTAGCTCCTGGAGGGACTGGGGAAGGGCTCCTCCCCGGTTTCTTCAGCTTGTCTTGTTAGAAAAGAGAGCCCTGTGCCGGCTTACCCATGTCCAGCAGCTCCCTCCAAGAAGCCCTGAGTGCTCAGCATCTGGCTCTAACGGCAGAGTACAGCCCAGAGGAGTAGATTTATTTCTAAGGAGGATGGGAGGAGAAGCTGCATTTCCCACTTGGAGAGAGTAAAGGAAGGTGTTAGAATCTCAGACTAATTCTCCCCATTTGAGATAGGGAAACACTGAGAGCGGAGACGAAGATTTGCCCATCGGAACACGTAGATGGCAGAACGTCCAGCTCCTGGCTGAACTCCCTACCGGTGGCTTCCAAATCTGGCTGCTCACTGGAATTACCTGTGGAGCTTTAAAGCCATAATTGCCTCAGGACTAATCTTAGGCCTACTAACTCTGCAGGAGCAAAGGCAAGGTATTTGTACTTTATTCAAACCCACCCTGGAGATTCTAATCCTCTACACCAGATGTGGCTGGTACTAAAGTACTTATCAATACACAGGCTTTGAGCGCCAACCGCACATCAAGCACTGGAAATAGTATACAGAGACCAAGCCCCGCTTCAGTGGCTGGCTCCACTTTCCGTTCCCTTCTAGGACGTCCAGCCTAACTGCAGCTCAAGATGTAAATGGGCCTTTCTAGGCAATTTAGTACTGGATGCTAAATCAGTACCCTGTGCTGGCAGGCAGCCTATTCCTTGAGCCCAGTGTGTGGTCTCCTCTGAAGCTTCGGTGGGTAAGAGAAGGGAGAGGCCAGGAGATGTCGGTTCCTGTCCTTTGCACCTAGAGGGCACTCCTTCGTCACAGTTCAGGTCCAAGGGTCTGGGAACCAGTGTGACCTTAGGAGCCCAAAGAGGAACACAGATACCAGATGTGAGCAGGAAGCCCAGGGAGGAGGCCCCGGGTTTGTGCTGATTAGATGTCACTGTCCTTGGTTCCCAGGTAGCTACCGGAACACAGCAGATAGGCTGGTCCCATGGCAGGCAGGGAAACCTGCTATCTCCAGCCTGGCTTGGAAGCCCCTTCTCTGTCATCAAGAGAATTTGCTCCAGGAGCTGTGCGGAAGCTTCCAGTCTAGTCTCTGCCTTTACACTCATAGAGTCAAGGCTCTTAGTATAGATAAGGGCCTTGCAGTGAGTGGAGATCATGCTGCTGCACTCCAGAATGGGTGACAAGGTGAGGCTCTGTCTCAAACAACAACAAAAAACCCAACAAAACAAAACAATAAAAGAAAGATCATGGTGGGTGGACGCTGTGGTCAAGGAGGGCTTTGACCTCTTTTCCGGCCGGGAATGGTGGCTCATCCCTGTAATCCCAACCCTTTGAGAGGCTGAGGCAGGCGGATTGCTGGAGCCCAGGAGTTTGAGGCCAGCCTGGGCAATGTGGTGAAACCCCGTCTCTACAAAAATACAAAATTATCTGGGCATGGTGGTGCATGCCTGTAATCCCAGCTGCTCGGGAGGCTGAGGCAGGAGAATCACTTGAACCTGGGAGGCAGAGGTTGCAGTGAGGTGAGATTGCATCACTGCACTCCAGCTTGGGTGACAGAGTAAGACCCTGTTAAAAAAAAATGAAAGAAAAGAAAGAAAAAGAAAAAAATAATTTTATTCCTTCACGTTTATTACTTTCCTTCATTTCCTGACTTTTTTTTTTTTTTTTTTGAGACAGAATTTCACTTCTGTTACCCGGGCTGGAGTGCAATGATGAGGCAATCTTGGCTCATCGCAAACTCCACCTCCTGGGTTCAAGCAATTCTCCTGCCTCAGTCTCCTGAGTAGATGGTATTACAGGAATGTGCCACCATGCCCAGCTAATTTTGTATTTTTAGTAGAGATGGGGTTTCTCCATGTTGGTCAGGCTGGTCTCAAACTCCCAACCTCAGCTGATCCACTGGCCTCAGTCTCCCAAAGTGTTGGGATTACAGGTGTGAGCTACTCCGCCCGCCTCTCCTGACTTCTTTGTATCAGCATCTGTTCTGCAAAGGTACTGAAGAAGATTATCTCACCCAGGTCATATTCACTCAGTGTAAAGACTTGACAATAATTTTCAAACAATAACATCGGTTTCATTGTCCTTAGCTGTGGGGAAAAAATGTGGGAGGAATCAAGGAAAAAGAAACGCTGGGAGATAGGAGAGAGGGTGGTCTCCGGGTGGCTTGCAGCTTTCTTTTCTTTTTGAGACCCTGGAAGGACCTGGAAGACCTCTGCTTCCCGTCCCTCCCTCCTCCTGAGTCTGTCGCCACCATTTCAGTAACGAGTCCCTGCCCTCTTGCTTTCTCAGAGACCTCCAGTCTTCAGGCAGATAGATATCTAAGCCATCCAGAACAAATGGTTGTTTTTGTTATGGCTTCTTGAAGTTCTCTGGAGAGGTGCTATTCCTGTGTCTTATCTGAAAATACCATCCCAGTGTCATCTTGACAGCCAAAACATGCTTCCCTGTAGCCAATCTGATTCTCTCTTGCATCCACTCAATCAACACGTAACCTTTTATGGAAAACCTGTTATATGGCTACTACCTTGCAAGAAATCTTTAGAGAAGTCTGAGAATGAAAAGGTACAGTCCTGATCTTCAGGAAGTTTGCAGTTTACTAGGCAGAATATTCTTTGCATTTTTCCGGCACTTCACAGCCCATAAAGTACATTCACATCTATTGTCTCTTCTGATGCTCAAAATAGACCTGTGGGCTGGGCTGGGAGGTGTCGGGGACGACTTTCCCAGGAGCATCCTGGCTCTTGACACGCAAATTCCATATAGCAGGAATTTAAAGAAAAGAGAGGAAAAAAGCTTTATTTTTAAAAATCTGTTTTTATTAAAAAGTACATCAATGCAGAAATGTGTGAAGTAGAAAGTGAACATCCAGTATAGTTTGTCCCCTCTAGAAGTAAAATGTTATCAAAGGCAAAATATTATAGGTTTAGGGCATATATATGTAAAATGTACATGATATTTAATATCATAAAATACATTAATATATTATTAATAATGCATTAATAATATATGTTGATAAAATATGTCATATCAAAAAATATTTAATAAAATATGTATATATTTCTAATATATTAGAAATATATATCTAATATATTTCTTTAATATTAACATTAGATATTAACATTAAAGTGCATATTACATATATTTAAGGATATATTTAAATATGTACTTTTATTTTAAAATTTAAAAAATATTTTGCATCTATCAGCCAGGAAAATATTCACTTTTAAAAGACAAAATTGAGGGCATATTATATAAGCCCACTTTGTCCATTAAAGTCTATTTTGACCACCTTTCCAGGTCAGTATGCATATCTTTACCTCTTTCTTTTTAATTATTTCATTCCATTGTATCTGAGAGTGGTCAACTCTTCTGAAAGCTTCACTTCCTTCCAAGCTCTGCCCCAGAGACTTTGCAGTGGTTCTGAAGGCCACAGGAATTTATATTTGCACGTATGTGTATATACACATACACACCCATTATAGACATGCGCATACATACATATATACAGATACATACACACATATACACATAATAATGGCCCTGCATGGGATGGCACTGGTGGCTGGGGTTACCACAGTTCTCTGCCATTTCAACAACTTACCCCGTTAGTCTAGGACTCATCCCTCCTACAGAATCAATCTCCAATTCCCTTCTTTCCCTTCAAATGACATCTTCCAATTTCTCCTCCCCAAGACAAAATTTCCAGCTTGTTTTTGTCATGGCAGTCTTTCCAAAATAAAGGCCTACAGGAGAGCTTGTCTTTAGGGCAGCTCTTATCCAATACCCTGGGGAAGGGGGCCCGGAACTCCAGCAATGGGGGGACATCAAGGCTTGGAAAGGGCCTCGAATTCACAGAAAATGTGGAGGTGCTCCTCCACGGTTCAGCTGGGGATGGTTTTCACTCCTGCCACTGTGGCCAAAAAATCTCCACACTTCCAGCGATCTCACAAAGACCACTGATAGCTGGTAATGACTGCCAATGACCAGGTGACAAGGATGGGCATAGAAGTGCGTTTTACTGAAGCCTTTGGAAAATAAGCCTCGATTTTCAAACGTGTAATATAAAACTTTGCACCCTATTTTGGACTTAATACAGAGCGTAAAGTTTTCATAAGAACAGGAAATGTTTGAGAATATTTAAATATGCATATCTGAGTGTTGATTTACTTAGAAGTTTAAAGTTGTTCAAGAGTATGAAACAGCTATGCTGAGCACAAGAATTCTGAAGAGAGAGGGTAAGTGAAAGGAAACTGATGCAAAAACGATGCAAAAAGAATGGCTGGATAAGAAAGAATGAATTCACGGGCCAGGCGCGGTGGCTCAAGCCTGTAATCCCAGCACTTTGGGAGGCCGAGGTGGGTGGATCACGAGGTCAAGAGATCGAGACCATCCTGGTCAACATGGTGAAACCCCGTCTCTACTACAAATACAAAAATTCAGCTGGGCATGGTGGCACGTGCCTGTAATCCCAGCTATTCAGGAGGCTGAGGCAGGAGAATTGCCTGAACCCAGGAGGCAGAGGTTGCGGTGAGCCGAGATCGCGCCATTGCACTCCAGCCTGGGTAACAAGAGCGAAACTCCGTCTCAAAAAAAAAAAAAAAGAATGAATTCACGTCTGTTGCAGCAACATGGATGCAGCTGGAGGCCATTATCCTAAACAAACTAACGCAGAAACAGAAAACCAAAGACCACATGTTCTCACTTATAAGAGCGAGCTAAACATTGGGTACACATGGACATAAGACAGGAACAACAGACTCTGGGGACTACGAGAAGGGGAGGGTAGGAGGGAGGAAAGGGCTGAAAAACTACCTACTGGGTACTAGGCTCACTACCTACTGGGTACTAGGCTCACTACCTGGGTGAGGGGTTCAATCATTCCCAAACCTCAGCCTCACACAATGTGACCTTGTAACAAACCTACACAGGAACCTTCTGATTCTAAAATAAAAGTCGAAAAAAAAAAAAGGTGGGGGGAATGGCTGGAAACCAGCAGAAACAGAAAAACCAAAGGGCTAATTAACAGCAGGTGCAGATGAGAGAAGTCAGCCAGGAGCTAATTACGTTAGCCAATGACATAATTACAGCCAAGAGCATCGCTGGCAAGTGCCCTGCACAATGAGCATGGCCCTATAAGATGTTAGGGGCTGAGGCTGATAGGCCGAAACGCTATAGGCTGTCATCAGTGAGTAGTTAGCTACTGCTTGGTCCACTGCCTGAGACAGCTGCACAATGAGGGGAGCAGAGCACAGGGAGGAGACACAAAGGCAAGGACTGGAGCACAGGGACGTTTGGAGCAGTAGCATGCTTCTCTGTACGATGCTGCGGGTACATGGCACAAAGCATTTGTCAAAACCTGTAGAACTGTATGACCCAAAGAGTAGACCCTCATGCAAACGGTGGATTTTAGTTAATAATAATGTTTCAATAGTGTTTCATCAGTGAGAACAAATACACCACGCTGATGCAAGATGTTAATAGGGGAAATTGTGTGTGTGCAGAGTGGGGAGAAGGAATACATAGGACTTCACACTCTCTCCTTAACTTTCCTGTAAACCTGTAACTGCTCTGAAAAATAGTCTATCAAAAAAATGAGAGCAAAATGGTGGGCACAATAAGCAAAATGGTGTTTGCCCAATAGGTGTTCAAAATTTCATCCCTGCCTGGAGCTATTCATTCCAGGATCAGATCAGTGAGATGTGCTAAAATAGCAATTTCACTGTGCACAGCCAGGTACCTTTCATTTCTTTAAAACAAGACAAAAGAAAATTTCTCACCCATCCCTCTCACAGGGGTCAGCTTCCCTGTCAGAATTGGAGCTCATTTTTTTGGTTTAGATCTGTATGTGCAGTCTTAGGCAAGTTACTACCCTCTTGCACTTGCTCTCTCAGCTTTGCATTGGGAACGTGGGACATGAGGATGAGACCACCTGTAAAGTTCCTCTCAGCTGCTGCAGTCTGGAGGTAGAATGCTGCCTCGTCACCCAGCTTCCCCAAACCATTTGCTTTATCACCTGCTACACTTGACCATCTACACGGGAGTTACCCACCTTGTCCATGACTACTGGAAGTGTTCACATTCCCTGCTGGTAGATTTGTTTCTCTCTCTCTGCTTTGCTTCAAATGTCCACACTAGATTAGGGATAAATTTAAGGAAGGCATATTCCTTTAATTCAATATATAGTATTAGATTATATATTTTTATAATGTAATATGACAGGTACCTATCATAGCTCAACAGATTTCCTCAACAGCAAATCTAAATATATACATAGAACCTTCACCCTGCTTCCCAAAAGGAAATACAAATGGCTTCCGTAATATTATGAAATCCATGGTCTTGCTATCTCAACTTTGGTGCCCATGACCAGCAGCTCATTTTGCCAGGATAAAAAGCTGTTAAAGCACCTCAGATGCCCTCAGCTGGGGAACCCTAGAAAACTGAAGGTCATAGCAGAACTTGAGAGCAAAGGCCGTTGAAGCCGAGGCCAGTGATCAATAACTGCAGCCTCAACTCCCTTTTCCTTCCCTCTCACCCCTCACCCCCTCACCCCCTCCTCTTTTCCGCCAACACACTCTTCTTCCTGGAAACCCTCTCCTGGCTTCCACCGCTACAGCTTGTAGGAGATAAGACATGTGTCTCACGGGTGGGGGAGGCCAAGCCTTTGTGAGTGATTTCACAAAAGGTTCACATTGGGTGATAAGAACAGGGTTATGACTGTTTTACTTAGAGCTAAGCCAGGGAAGTCAGATCTGGGGAGAGGATGGGAAGAAGGGGCCAGTTTCGAAGGAAGGTTTCTCAGTGGAAGATTTGTTCATTTGTTCCCTCCCTCCCGAAACCCTACAAATATTCTGACTTCCTTAACTCTCCTTTCTTTCTCTTCTCCGTCACTCTTTACCCTCCAAGAAAAATGTATCTTTACTTTGTATTAGAATGGTGCTTTTTAACTTTTCAAAATATTTTGTAATGGTTGTCTCATAGAAACAGTTAGTCGGACAGGCACTTCCCCCAAACTGTTATTCCTACAGGTCATTGTGAAGCCCAGGCTCCCTTCGGCTGGCCACACTAGGGCATTCATGGTACTTACTGGAGGAACCAAGAGCCCCAGCCTCCCTGTTCCCACCCAGAGCCCCCCACATGTCTTTGGGCCTTTCCCAATCAGAACCCCACCAGTGTTCTAAACTTGGGAGACTTGTATCCCCTTCCTCTGTTTCTCTCTTTCCTTTCTTGCCAATGCCCTGTAACCGAAGTGACCCAGGATTCTCTTCTCCCCACCCTCCTCTTTATATGAGCCATGAAAACAGAATCTGACAGTTGGGCATGGGGAACCCTGGGGGATCATCATCCTAACCTGTTTTCATTAGGTCGCTGCAAAAGTAATTGTGGTTTTTGTCATTACTTTTAATTAATTATTTTTAATTTTCCATTACTTTTAATTAAAGAAAATCAATTAATTAAAAGGGAACAGTGGTTCACACCTGTAATCCCAGCACTTTGGGAGGCTGAGGTGGGTTAGGTGTTCGAGACCAGCCTGGCCAACATGGTGAAGCCCTTGTCTCTACCAAAAATACAAAAATTAGCTAGGCATGATGTGTGTGCCTGTAAGCTCCAGGCACGAGAAGCTCCAGGCATGGAAGGCTGAGGCACGAGAATTGCTTGTACTTGGGAGGAGCAGGTTGCGTGGGCTGACATCAGGCCAATGCGCTCCAGCCTGGGCGGCCGAGCAACACTGTCTCAAAAAAAAAAAGTAATGGCAAAAACTGCAACTTTTGCAGTGACTAATGCAAGAGGGGAGCTGAGCTCTCCAGAGTGATTTGCTCAAGGTTACACGGCCGAGTTGAGGGCAGAGCTTAGAATTGGAATTGGGTTTCTGACCCTGAGCACAGAGGCCCTTCCAACAGCCCTCACTACAGTCGTTCATTTGAACACACTCACTGGAAGGGAATCAGCCCCCTGGGCTTTGAGTCTGCCTCAGGACTAGCAGGTGCCTTTTTGTCTGCCCCATACAGGTGTCTCAGCCCTCATCTGTGCCACTTAGAATATGGGTGCTGTGGGCTGGGCGCGGTGGCTCACAACTGTAATCCCAGCACTTTAGGAGGCCAAGGTGGGCAGATCATGAGGTTAGGAGATCCAGACCATCCTGGCTAACACAGTGAAACTCTGTCTCTACTAAAAAGACAAAAAATTAGCTGGGCGTGGTGGCATGCGTCTGCAGTCTCAGCTACTCCGGAGGTTAAGGCAGGAGAATCACTTGAACCCGGGAGGCAGAGGTTGAAGTGAGCCAAGATCATGCCACTGCCCTCCAGCCTGGGCAACAGAGCAAGATTCCATCTCAAAAAAATATATGGCTGGGCGCGGTGGCTCACGCCTGTAATCCCAGCACTTTGGGAGGCCGAGGCTGGTGGATCACGAGGTCAAGAGATCGAGACCATCCTGGTCAACATGGTGAAACCCCATCTCTACTAAAACTACAAAAAATTAGCTGGGCATGGTGGTGCGTGCCTGTAATCCCAGCTACTCAGGAGGCTGAGGCAGGAGAATTGCCTGAACCCAGGAGGCGGAGGTTGCGGTGAGCCGAGATCGTGCCATTGCACTCCAGCCTGGGTAACAAGAGTGAAACTCCGTCTCAAAAAAAAAAAAAAAAAAATATATATATATATAAAATAATATGGGTGCTGTAGAGATCATGGAAGCTGCATTGAGGAGCCCTTTGCACACACACCCTTCCTGGCCTCCTTAGTCCTAGCACTGCCCAGGGAGCAGTGAAGCTTGACTTCCCATAACTTCATTGGCCCTCTTCTCAGGGACATGAACTCCTTTTAGTGCCTATGGGGAAGGTTTTGGAATGATTCCTCGCACAATCGTTTTGTCTCCAGCCCTGGTCGTTCCTGTACTAACTCACATCACGCAGTGGCAAGAGCCGAGACAGGAGTCCTGGAGGCCGCCTTCACCCTCCCCTCTGTAGGTCTCATGTCTAGTCTTTGTTGAGTACAGGGATTCAACTGGCAGAGGTGCTCCTTCAGGCAGGTCCAGCTCCGAAACCTGTGTGCCTCAGCCTCCCGTCACGGCTGCATTAACCATTATCTCAGCATGATCATCTCCAGACTTAGAAATCGGGCTTTTAGAGTTAAAAAAATATATGTAGCCTTCTTTACAGATGTCTAAGAATTTGCATCTTGGTTGAGGCATTCCAACAGTCTCTAGGGACCTCTATTATCCTCAGACTAATCTCACTTTTTCTGGGGGTAGGAGGGAATTATTATTATGATGATTTTATTTATTTATTTGAGAAAGAATCTCGCTCTGTCACCAGGCTGGAATGCAGTGGTGCAATCTCAGCTCACTGCGATCTCCGCCTCCCGGGTTCAAGCGATTCTCCTGCCTCAGCCTCCCGAGTAGCTGGGATTACAGGCGTATACCGCCACACCCAGCTAATTTTTGTCTTTTTAGGGGAGATGGGGTTTCATCATGTTGACCAAGATGGTCTCAATCTCCTGATCTTGTGATCCACCCGCCTCGGCCTCCCAAAGTGCTGAGATTACAGCCGTGAGCCACTGGGACTGGCAAATCTTCTATTATTTTTAATTCAAAGGTAGAGTTTCCTGAAGTGTATGTCCTGGAAGTCGCCACGGGGGTAAGAGATGCATAGAGGCAGTGACTCTGTCAGCCTGCAGCTGCTGGAATCTGGGTCTGATGGATTGCCTCTGGAGTCAGGAGTAGGCTCTGTACGCTAAAAGTATTCTCATTTTCTATGTGGGCCACGATGTGAAAAGATTGGAAAGTTGTTGAACCAAGGTCCATATACTAGATACAGCGGAATAACAATCACAATGGCAAAGTGCTTTTGTAGGCCCACTCTGGCCTATGTATAACCCCATGACTCAGGCCAGGGCAGTATCATACCATGGCATGTTTAAGTGACGTGTCCAAGATGACGTGTCACGGAAGCCGGGACCAGATCCTGCACCACCAGCCCTGTGCAATGACATTCTTTACATTTGCAAATCGCTTTCCTAACTATACACTTTTTACAGCGCATTCTCATGGGCATTCTCTTATTCCATCTTTCCAAAACCCCATGAGATATGAAGAATCCTCATCTTCCATCTGAAGAAACGGAGGCGCAATCTGTGGCTTGCCTGAGACCATACACCTAGTATGTGGCAGAACTGGGAGTCAAATCCAGGTTTTCTTATTCTGAATACAGATCTTTGTCGATGGCACCACAGCCCTCTTCTATGAATGTTCCTGTTTTCAAGAACATATCTTCAGGACTGAAGCCACCAGGATGGGCACATGGTGGGCCAAGGGCAGGGACTGGGGGAGGGCGGGGAACTTGGTACATGGGGAACAAGTTCCATCCCGGAGAGATCTGGTATTTCTTTTCTAGGTGGGGGACGAAGGAGCAATGTTAGAGCCTTTGGTTCCTCTGCCTGCAGGGCTCAGCCAGGCTGCTGTCTACTCCTGTGCGCCCACTCAGTTCCTTCATCCCAAACCAGAGGGAAGGCAGTCATGCTTCCAAGGCTGGGATTCTGCCCAAGGAAGGAACAATGGAAACTCGGGACTGCAGAGGAGCAGCCGTGTGCGTGTGTGTGTGTGTGTGTGTGTGTGTGTGTGTGTGTATCCACACAGGCTGTCCAATCTGATTGGTGTTCAAAGGCTGCCCTAGAGGACCCAGCCCACCCTCTCAGGATGCCTGGGGCTTGTCACGCAGCCCACGTCAAGGAGCAGACATCCTGGTTCCCACTCACCTCGCTGGAGCCGGTGACCCAGGCCAGCCCACCACGCTTGGGACTCTGCACATCCGGACTGGTGTTATCTCAGGATCCTGGGACTCCGTGGCTCCCCTGCCCTGACTCCTCCCTGCCCTGTGGACACGTAGCCACCACACACTTCTCAGAGGGCTATTTCTAGCCGAGGGGCCGGTCTTTCAGCCCCAGCCTGTCAGCTCCGGCCGTTTGTGTGCTGCAGCTGGGACGGGCGACCTGACACGTTGTGGGTTCAGCAGAATGCAGGATGTGGGGGCTTCCGGAGGCAGCATCCCCTCAGCCTGCTGGAGGTCAGGGTTGCTGAGATGTGGGGGTGGGGGACCGACAGGATGCTCCTGCCGCGTGCTCAGGAGGAGCTGGGTGTCTACGGGAGACGCTAGACCTCAGCCTCCTCACACCTCCAGCGGGTCTCTGGCCCTCAGCAGCCCTTTTCCTGGCAAGAATCCTCTATTCGTCTTTAGTAGAGCAGATGGTGAACAGCCCTGGGGTTGAATGCAGGCCTTAGGGTTGGCTCAGAAGTCAAACCATGCCCTGTACCAGTCGTACCATCTTTGTCAACTCATCTTGCTTCTCCGAGCCTCAGTTTCCTCATCTGTGGTAAAGGGAATAATAGTACCTGCCTTGTGCTGTTGATAGGATTCAATAATATGACACATATAATGCTTCATCTTGTGAGAAGTGCTCACGGAAACCTGCTGGGTGTGTGCTCAATGTTTATTGTTTTTGTTGCTGTTGCTGTTGTTACCGTCCGTTTTCTAAACCCCAACCTCCGATCACAAATTCAACTCATTCCAACAAGGCTTTCACCTCCCAGCAGGATTTCCCACAGGCCATCAGAATCACTGCTATTTCAGATGCCTGGCATATTTTAGGTGCTTTGTAAGTTTTCACCGAATGAAGGAATAAATTTTTCCCTTAATTTGATATGCTGAAAAGAACACTGAAGTTGCAATTAAAACAAAAACCAAAAACAAAACCTTGGTTAGTCCCGAGCCATGTCACTTGGCCAGTGTCGTGATGTGGCAGAGGAAGATCGCTCAGTGTCCCTAAGTCCCCCAGCTGTCACCTAAGGTCCTGGCTCCCACCCAGCCTCTTTCCTGGTCAGGAGGACAAATTCGTTCCAGGTTGGCACTGCTGTGTAAACCATACAGGGCTGTGCAGTTCAGGTTATTTCTTTGTCTTCAGCTGTTTCATGTTTCAGATTCCCACTCCAGAAAAAGATCTGTTTTATTTAACTTCCTTTCACATTGCCATGTTCTCCACCAGCACTGAGGTTTACCTTCATGGTGCCACAATCTCTTTGGTCTTTTTAATTCTCTCCCTCAAAACATAGGGCTCCTTTCCTTCCAAACTGAAGGAACTGAGCCAACTGACCTTGGAAGCCTTTCCCCAGCAGCTTCACCCAAATCCAAGAACTCCATCTAACCCATCACCCAATCACCCAACGCTCCCTGTACAGAGAGAGGCATTGGGAATGACGTACTCTTTTCCTCTGGGTGTACTCTCACATTTTTGAGGAATTAATTCACTTATTCCCCATAGCTTTAGGGTAATCATCTGGGCACTTCCCACACTCCCTCGGTGTCTTTCTAGGCAAAGTCACGTGATCTTGCTTGACGCTCACAGCTCTCAGAGCGAAGCCAGCCTGGTCTTATTGCCTTTATCTTGTAGCTGAGGTCATGGACACCTAAAAAGGGTTATTACGGCTCGCCCATCGAGACACTGAGCAAGGGCACCAAGCACCGGCCCCAGAAGGTGGGCGCCTACCGCAGCTACATCCAGGGCCAAGTTCCGCAGTGCCGGCCAAGGCCGTGTCCCTGGGGCTGGCACCCGGGGGGCTGGCACCCGGGGGCCTGGCCCGGGTCGTCTGCAGTTGAGGGTGGGGGAGAGGAGCCAGGGCCTGAGGCTGGCGGGGCAGCCAACAGTGGTGAGCGGCCTCTGGCAGCCAGCCCGCCATGGAGGCACCGAGAAGGCCCACAAGCACCGGCACATCCACACGTTGTAAGGCCTACAAGCCCGTCCCCCAGTTGCCACTGCAGCCCGGGGACCGGGGACGCGAGGAGACCAAGAATCTACAGCAGAAGCTGGAGGAGGTGCGGCCACCCCCACCCGAGTCCCGCTGGTCCCCCCGCTGGTGCCCGGCCTCCCGCAGACAGCACTTGTCAAGTTCGTGGCAACATCTACACCCTCAAATGCAGGTTCTGTGAGGTGGGATTCCAGGGCCCCCTCTCCATCCAGAAGAGTGCGTGCCGCACTTCCCGCGGCACATCCTGGAGGTGAACTTGGGCAAAGCGCCTGCCCGGCCACCCCTCCCTCCCCCGGCCCCGCCTGGAGTCCCAGGCCCCGCGGGCGGGCGGCTGAGGCTCCTAACAAAGCATTCCAGGCCCCCTCTCTTTCACCTCTGTCTCCTCTTCTTCCTCCTCTGGGTCTTCGTCCCTCTTCCTCTTTTTTTCCGTTTCCAAAGGAGGAAGCCAAAACCTCAAACCGGCGCCCCTAGAGGGCCGGGCACACCGCAGCCAGGGCGCCGGGAGCCAGCTGGCCGCCCTTCCCCCAGCCCGAGGACTCGGGGGCCGTTTGCAAAGACCCCAAAGACCCCTGTTCTGGTTCCCTCTCGCCCCCCTGAATATCCTCGCACACGACTGTACATGCGAACACACACGCCTCGTGAGACCCGGGATCTGCCCCGGATCCCCAGTTCCCGGGTCGAGCGACCACATCATGCCAGGGTGCTTGCTCAGGGAAAGCCACGCTCCCTCTGTGGGGCCTGCTGGGGTCTGGGAGCCCCCCACTGAGCCCACAGTGCCACGGAAATCCTTGCTGGCTGCCCCCCACAGAGGGGCCTTCCCAGCTGGAAAGAGCTCAGAACTGACAACGGCCTCCTGCCATGTCAATGCCCCCCAAAGACCCTCAGGGGCTCTGGGGCCCTGGAGAGTGGCGTGGAGGGGGGCAGGGGGGACTCTCCTCCCCCACTCCTGCCCCTTCCCCCTTTTCATTGTTGCTTTCTATGTAGAGCTCCCTGGACCTTTCACTTTTTAAAAAACGTTTTGTGTAGATTAAGGAACGTAGCTCTTTTTATTTTGCAATCCTGGCCCAGCTAGAAGCTGGGAGCTGATTGACCTTCTTCCTTTTTTCAGTGGCCACATTTTGGCTATCGACATGCCTAGAAGTATGTAAATTAAGTTAATTTATTTCTGGGACTGCAAAAAAAAAAAAAAAAAAAGAAAAAGGAGGGGTTATTGATTGACCCAAGGTCTCATAGCCAATGCATTGTGCCTGGGTCTCCAGTTTCCTGTGAGTTATGGCTGGGGGGATCTTGAAGGCGACATGGGGGTGTAACAGGGGTCTTCTGATGTGTTGCCTGATGTGGGAGCTCCAGCTTCATGTGTGATAGATTTGAAGGTTCCAGTCCTCTCACTGGCTGTCATCTTGGACAAGTGCTGTGGTGTTTCTGGGCTGAGTTAACATGTCCATAAAATGAGGATATAACATCTACCGCGTATGTAACGTATCTGGCCCCTAACAGGTACCCAACACTTCCTTCCATTCCTTATATTTCCTCAAAGAACCCAACATCCCTAAAAAGTTGAAGTAAAGCAGGGTCATTTGAGGCTGGAAAAAAGGGATTATGCAAGATCTTCAGAAAGAACTCATGGGAATAAATGATTGATTGCACATGGGGTTAGGGGCACAGAGAGCGAGAAGCAAAGCGTGACCCTCAGTCTCAGAGTTGAGTGCCTCCAGGAGGCTACAGAATACTAGAAAGCAGGTGAACGGCTCAGCTTGGTTGGTCTTGGAGTTCATTAAGAGAAGTGTGGCTTCTGGGGTAGAGATCAGCCCTGGTAGTAGAGAAATGGGAGAAGGAGTTGTTTGCATAGAGGTGATAGTTAAGGAGATCTTAAAAAGAGATAATTCAGGGAGAGCACATGGACTAACAAAGGAGGGCCCAGGATGAGAAAGAGCCACATTTGAGAAGAAAATGGAGGAAGAGGGACCCACGAAGGAGACCAAGAATTGTTACTCAGAGAGTTTCGGCTGAGAAATCTGAGTGCCTGATTCCTGGGTTAACGTTGGTTGTCGTGGATTCCTGAAGGCTAGAAAATGTACAGTAGATGTCACAGGCAAGTGTGCTGCCTTTGTCATGAGCAGAACTTCTAGCCTGGAAGCTCTGCTGGGTAGCATGTGAGTGCTAAGGGCCTCAGAACTAACTTGAAATGCTGACTAAAGACAGACAGAAGGCAGTTCTTCTCAACCTCTTTCCTCCAAGCTTCTATTGTCTTCACCCTTACGGTTTTACCTTTCCAACTGCCAAAGGAGGAGATGAACACATATATTTAAATGAATGAAAGATGGAAGGCTTCTTTTTTAAAGGCTTGAGCAGAGCTAATGTAGCCTCTTCTCCCTCCACCCTGCCTCCAGTCCCATCACAGTGGGCTGGACTTCTTAGGAGATAGGGAAGGAATAGAAGATCTTAGTGGCTGAGAAGAGGCCATGATGAGATTTACCCCTTGCCGATTCCATGTAAACTTCATTTATTCCTCCTACCGAAAAGCTCCAGCTAAGTGTATTGGGACCCCAATGTATACCTCTAAATGGAAAAAGCCCATTTTTCTATTGACAAATATCACCTCCATTCCCTGGAGGTGGAGCTAAGAAGTCTTAAGCTCGCTCTAGAACTCAGAATATGTCCTTAATTATAAGGAATGGGGAGAGGAAAACAGGAGGATAGGGTGTTAGGGAAGCCAGAAGCAGCAAAATTTCCAGAAAGAGCAACCATGTCAAATGCTGCAGAGAGGGGACGTAGCTAAAGGATCAAATAATTTTTTATTTATGATTTTGCAAAGAGCTGTTTCAGTGGAGTAGGATTGGATGCCAGATTGTGTAGGCTAAGGACAGAATGAGGAATGAGAAAATTAAAATAGAGTACTCTACGGACACATTTTTAAAGTCTGGAATAGATAACAGTAGGAAGGACATAGCGTGATGTTCCAAGATAATTAGTTTAAAAACTCAGAAGAAAAATGGTATAATCATCAGACACCAAAAGAAAATTTTTTGGAGAAATATTGCTTCATTCATTTACTTTCATTTTTCCAGTCATTGGGTCAGCTTCAGGAGAGTTTATAGGATAATGCACGACTGTCTTCTCAATCAGGGAAACGGAAAACTAGGCACTACATTTTGAATTTAAAAGTGATTTCCTTCCCAAATTGTCCATGTACCTTTTTTTTTTTTTTTTTTTTTTTTTTTGGAGACAGATTCTCTCAGGCTAGTGCTATCATGGCTCACTGCAGCTTCCACTTCCCTCCCCAGGCTCAGGTGATCCTCCCACCTCAGCCTCCTGAGTAGCTGGGACCACAGGTGTGCACCACCACACCCAGCTACTTTTTGTATTTTTAGTAGAGACGGGGTTTCACCACGTTGGCCAGGTTGGCCTAGAACTCCTGTGCTCAAGTGATCCACCTGCCTTGACCTCCCAAAGTGCTTGGATTACAGGTATGAGCCACCACGCCTGGCCCATGTACTTTATAGCCTGACAGGTTTGGCAAAAATCAGAGAATTCGACTTAGAAGATAAAAAGCAGTTGCTGTGTGCTGTTGTTTGTTGTCTTCGTTCTGTGCTACAGCTTCAGCATATATATTCACTTAGTATATATTAAGGCTGGGCACAATGGCTCATGCCTGTAATCCCAGCACTTTGGCAGGCCAAGGCAGGTGAATCACTTGAGGCCAGGAGTTCCAGACAAGCCTGGCCAACATGGTGAAACCCCGTCTCTACTACAAATACAAAAATTAGGCTGGGCACAGTGGCTCACGCCTGTAATCCCAGCACTTTGGAAGGCTAAGGCAGGTGGATCACGAGGTCAGGAGTTCAAGACCAGCCTGACCAATATGGAGAAACCCTGTCTCTACTAAAAAATACAAAAATTAGCAGGGCATGGTGTTGCGCACTTGTAGTCCCAGCTACTCCAGAGGCTAAGGCAGGAGAATCGCTGGGACCCAGGAGATGGAGTTTGCAGTGGGCCGAGACTGAGCCACTATTCCCCAGTCTGGGCGACAGAATGAAACTCTGTCTCAAAAACAAACAAAAATTAACTGGGTGGGTGACTCATACCTGTAGTCCCAGTTACTTGAGAGGCTGAGACATGAGAATTAATTTAACTCAGGAGGTGAAGGTTGCAGTGAGCCAAGATCGCACCACTGCACTCCAGCCTGGGCGGCAGAGCCAGATCTTGTCTCTAAACAAAAAAAAAGCAGTTGCTGTGTGCTGCTATCGTCTTTGCTCTGTGATGCAACTTCAGCATATATGTTCATTTAATATATATTGATTGGGTACAGCTGCTTTGTGATACTTCAGCAATGAAAAGAAAAAGACAGATGTGGCCTTTGCCCTCAAAGTGATTGATGTGTAGAACAGAAGAAAGACAATGCTGTACGTAACATTAAAGTGTGCTTAATGTTATAATCAGGGTAGAATTCAGCCCCAGGGGAAGGTGTGGCAATGGATCCTATCCAGGCAGGGGAATCAGTGAAGAATCAGGAAGAAATGATGACGCCTAACCTGACATCTGAAAGATGAACAACTTTGGAAAATACAGAAAAGTAGAGGGGTAAAAAAATCCATATTTTTTCTGAACATAATTATTTGATAACAGCTTAGTTTATTTTCTTCTGCTCCTTCTTTCTTAAATAATATTTTTTTTGTGAAAATGATACTCATAAATACTTTAAGAAAAAAAAAGAAAAAAAAAAAAAGTAAAAAAAAAAAAAAGATTTCACTGCCTTTGTTAGTCTGTTTTGTGCTCCTATAACAGAATACCCGAGACTGGTTAATTTCTAAAGAACAGGTATTGATTTCTTATAATTCTGGAGTCTGGTAAGTCCAAGGCTGAGGAACCTGCATGTGGTGAGGCCTTTCCTGCTGTGTTATTCCGTGGTAGAGGGCAGAAAGGCAAGAGAGCATGGGGGCTGGGGGAGGGAGCGAGAAAAAGAAAGAGAAGGAGGAAAAGAGGGAGGAAGAAAGGAGGAGAAGACAGGAAGGATGGAGGGACGGAGAGGTTGAA
Organism: Sapajus apella; assembly: GCF_009761245.1. Classification (NCBI taxonomy): domain Eukaryota; kingdom Metazoa; phylum Chordata; class Mammalia; order Primates; family Cebidae; genus Sapajus; species Sapajus apella. The sequence continues at coordinate 5,679,938 of NW_022437026.1, forward strand.
CTTGCAACCTCAAGCCTTTTTGTAATTGGCATTAACCCATTTATGAGGACGGAGCTCTCCTAATACTGTTGCATTGGGGATGAAGTTTCCAACACATGCTTTTTGGGGAACACATTCAAACCGTAGCACCGCCCATAAATATCCACCCTTGAATGAATATTATTTCAGACATATGTATATTTATGGATAGAATAACAGGTAAAAATGTTAACAGAAATACTCATAAAAATGGGATCATACTATTTGTACTATTTTTTACAACAAATGTTTAATTAACTTACTTAGATTTAACAGAAGAAAAAGAAATGGAAATCAAACTGAAGGAATTGGTGAACTTTAATTCAATTTGTCTTTTCTAGTATAATATGTCCTTTGCATGAGGTTTTTTTTTAAATAAAATCCTTCTACATTTAAGAAAATAGATAAGAAAATATTATAAAAACCATTATGATATTAGAATAATTGACTATATTTTTGGATACTTATTTAAATTAGACAGTTTGGATTGGTTAAGTGCTATGAAAAATAAGGTAATAAGCATTTTTCACGTGACCTCTCTCCTCACAACTCCCTAATTTCATTAATTATATTGTTAATTTTACACTGTCAAAATTTATCAAAAGTTTGTCAAAGTTTATTTTGTTGAAATTTGTTGTAGAATCATAATTTTCACAATTGTTTAGTCTTCCTTCAGTATCTAATAGTTTCAGTGCTTATCATCAGTACTCTTTTGACTGTTTCTCCTTTCTTGAATTTTTATTTGGATTTGTATTTTAATATATAAAATCATCATAAAAATATAAATTCATTTTGAGACGGGGTTTCGCTCTTGTTACCCAGGCCGGAGTGCAATGGCGCGATCTCGGCTCACCGCAACCTCCGCCTCCTGGGTTCAGGCAATTCTCCTGCCTCAGCTTCCTGAGTAGCTGGGATTACAGGCACGCGCCACCATGCCCAGCTAATCTTTTGTATTTTTAGTAGAGACGGGGTTTCACCATGTTGACCAGGATGGTCTCGATCTCTTGACCTCGTGATCCACCCGCCTCGGCCTCCCAAAGTGCTGGGATTACAGGTTTGAGCCACCGCGCCCGGCCTATATAAAATCTTATAATCAAATAGTTTTTTTTCCCTCCCAAGCATATTCCTGGGTGCTATCTTTCTAAGCTCTTTTTAGAGAAAGAACTTAGAAATTCTTTTTTTCTTTTCACCGGTATTAAATGACTTCTCGATGGTTATAATTTTGGGTTATAATTTTCCTTTCCTCAAAACTTTGTAAATATCGCTACATTGTTTTCTGACATTAAATATTGCTTTTGGAAGTCTGAGGTTGGCCTGGTTTTGCTCCTCGTACATTATTAATTGGTTTTGTGACTAGCTTTTGTTTTCTTGTTTGTTTTTTTGGAAGGTCTTACTAAGTGCCAGGAACTGTTCTTTTAAAAAAAAAAATACTTGAGTTATAGTAATTAATTTAACTTTTTATATCATCTTCAGGATGCCTGAGGAATTTTTGAAGTTCAATACTTTAGGTGTATCTTGGTGCTGAAGCTTCCATGTTGGTTTTTCATGAAAGCACAGATTTGATTCTTTCCGCGTGTCCGTGAAAATTCTTGTGTTATATACCTTTAATGTTTCTAGTCCATTTCTTGGCTTCTCTATCTCAGGGACATGAAATACTTTTTATTGTGTTGTCTTTCACCATCCTGTGGATTTATGTGTTCTCTCTAATTGCTTTTAGTTATTGTCCTTGTCTTCTGTATCCACTGGCACAAGTGAAGCCTTTCCACTGGCCAATGTGTTCATGCGGGGCGTATCTGTTCGGTGTCTTACTTGTTTATTGCTTCTACAATGATCTTGCTTTGCTTCCTTATTTCTTTCCTTAGCTCTACAATTTTCCTGTCCTGCTCTCTCCCTCCTCTCTCTATGGTTCTCTCTCTGCCTCTCTGTCTCTATCTTTCTCTCTGTTCTTCTTTTATTGTTTTATCATCTTGTCTTTGTGTTTTCATTTTAGCCAGAATCATGTTCCTTTGAAGATTTATTTTTCACTGTAAAACACTTGTGAAGAATTTCCTTCTTTTCCTTGGGTTTTGTTTTCTTCCAGAATGGGTTCTTTGTTTTTTGCATGCTGTGATTCCTTCTTTGCTTTTACTTTGCTTTTTCTCTGCCTCTCTCACTACCTCTGTCCCTTCTTTCCTTCCTTCCTCTTCTCCTTCCTCCTTCCCTCCCTCCCTTCCTCCCTTCCTTCCTTCTCTCCTTCCCTTTTTTCCATCTTGCTTTCCTCTGTAGTATTTTTGCATAATTTCCATGCTATTTCTTTGTATCTTATTCATGCCTAGGCAGCTCCATTCTCACCTTCTGTTTGCTCTGGGTTTAGAGGTGAGACTGGAGAAAGTTCTGCAGAATCTATATGGATTTCTATTGGATTATTTAACTCTCCTTTCCCTTCTGAGATTTGGTAAAGTTTCTAGTGTCATGGGTTACTCCATCTTCTGGATTTCAAGGCATAAGACCTTTTTAAAAAATTGGGGTAACACTACTGTAGTGGATTAGATATGGTTCAGGCCAGGCACAGCGGCTCCTGCCTGTAATCCCGGCCCTTTGGGAGCCGAGGCCGGTGGATCACCTGAGGTCAGGAATTTCAGACCTGTCTGGCCAACACAGTGAAATTCTGTCTCCATTAAAAATACAAAAATTAGCCAGTTATGGTGGCACACGCCTGTAATCCCAGCTACTCTGGACACTGAGCATGGCAGGAGAATTGCTTGAACACAGGAGGCATATGTTGCAGTGAGCTGAGATCACACCACTGCATTCCAGCCTGGGTGACAGAGAGAGACTGTCTCAGAAATAAATAAATAAATATATATATATTTGAAATTCTTCACTGTTCTTCCTGTTAAGAGACAAAGCCTAACTCTGCTCCCTCAAATCTGGATTGCCCAGATTTGAGTGGGTAAATGATGACAAGTGATGACTTGCTTTGGTTGGGAGATGATGGCTTAAGTGGCATTGCCTAACTCCCAAAGCTTAGCCTCAAGAGAGATGCGGCTTCTGCTTTCTTATGCTTGGAATACCACCTCTTGGAAGCCAGCTATCACATAAAGAGTCTGATGGCCTGAGACCACCATGCCATGAGGAAATCCAATCTAGCCACAGTGCTAGATATGTGACAGCTTCTTGGACCTCTCAACTACCAGCTAAATGCAAGTAAGTAAATGACCCTATCTGATGACACATGGAGGAGAAGAGCCACCCATTTGAACACCATTTTGTCTCTTCACTCTGCTTCACAGACGTCTTCTTTGGGACCCAATCCTCTGTCCACGAAGTGATGCTTAGTTGCCCTGCCCTGAAGCCTTGAGAGCTGCTTCAGGGCTGGAGCACTCATTGGCTCATGGTAGTGTCAATCTCCACTGCCTGGGGACTCTGTGGAGAACCCTCCACCTCCATCTCCAGTGAAATGAGAGCTGAAGGGCTTTCCTCAAGGGTCCATGTGGTCTGAGAGGGGACAGGATACTGCGAAGGGCCTGCCTTTATCAAGAGACAAGGACACAGCATTCTAAGAGCCAAACAGTATAACCAAGAAGCTGCAGGGAAAGAGGGGCAGCAGAGTCCAGGGGTCCTGGCAGGTGCAGAAACCTCAGGGCTAGTGGACTGAGAAAAAGAATAGAACTCTTTCTTCACTGTCTTCCCTGAGATTGGTGGAACCAGAAACTTTGCTTTTGGAAAAGTCACTTTCTTTATGCCATTTTTATTTTCTGCCATTACTTCCTTGTTGTTTCTCCTGAAGACTAAGAAAAGTTTATTTGGGAAATGCCAGCTGCCTCAGCTCTCCTGAAGAGATGTCAGGAAAAGGCTTCCCTCTGGTTGGTTTGTTCACAGGACTGGTTGCAGTGGGGAGAAAACCCCAAGGAGATGGCAGAAACAGATAGAAAAGTAAAAAGTATAGAACTTTGATCTCCTATCCATTGAAGCATGCTGCTCCCATGCTCACCTGTAAGCACAGGCTGGACCTACAACTGGGTCTGAGGGGCTGGGGTGGGTCTGCCCCTCCCTTGCTGCCCCCTCAGTTCCTGGAGGCAGGGGTCTTCTTGTGTGTCCACCCCGTGTAGATGCTGGCCAGTTGTGCCCGGTCCTCCTCCGGCTTTCTGTGGGCCTGTGTGTTGCTAGTGGACTCCCTCTGTGGTATGGTGGTCTCGGTGGAGTGGTTGTGGCTCTTGCCATAGTGTTCAGCTTCACTCCACCATCCTGTCCCTGAGAAATCTCCTAAAAATTTCTTAGGAGAAATTGGGTCTTCTTTTGGCCCAGCCAGCAGCCCTTGCCAGCGAGTGCTTCTCTGGTGGGACATCCCATCTTCCAGCAGGCTGCTGTCCCACACTTCCCACTCCTCACTGGCCTGTGAGCTCTCCCCTCGAAGCCTCAGGAGCTACCAGGTTCTCCTCTGGTCCCTCTCTGTGCACCTGGCCTTCCCTGAAGTGCTGGTGGCCACCACACCCTTCCTTCCCAGTTGACTTTTAGTCCACATTGATGGGAGGGGAGACAAAGAGTGGGGCTGCTTTGGCTGCCTCTTTAAAACCTTTAATGAGGGCTGCTGGTGGTGGAGGGGATATGGTTTGGCTTTGTGTCCCCCAGATTTGTAGAACTTTGAACTTGAGAGAGATGATTTAGGGTATGTGGCCAAAGAAATTTCTCAGCAGCCAAGTATTCAAGATATGACTTGGGCGCTGTGAAAGGCATTCAGTTTTATAAGGGAAGCAGAGCATAAAAGTTCAGAAAACTTGCAGCCTGTCAGACAATGTGATAGAAAAGAGAAACCCATTTTCTGATGATAAATTCAAGCTGGCTGCAGAAATTTACCTAAGTAACAAGGAGCTGAATGTTAATCCCCAAGACAATGGGGAAAAGTCTCCAGGGCATGTCAGAGGTCTGTGAAGGTGGCCCCTCCCATCACCTGCCCAGAGATGTAGGAGAAAAAAGTGATTTCAAGGGCCAGGCCCAGGGTCTTTGTGCGGTGTGCAGCCTACGGACTTGGTGCCCTGCGTCCCAGCAATGGCTGAAAGGGTCCAATGTAGAGCTCGGGTGCAAACCTCAAGCTTTGGCAGCTTCCACATGGTGTTGAGCCTGCAAGTACACAGAAGTCAAGAATTGAGGTTTGGGAACCTCGCTTAGATTTCAGAAGATGTAGGGAAGCACTTGGATGTCCAGACAGAAGTTTGCTGCAGGGGTGAGGCTCTCATGCAGAACCTCTGCTAGGGCAGTGTGGAAAGGAAATGTGGGACCCCCACACAGAGTCCCCACTGGGGTGCTGCCTAGTGAAGCTGGGAGAAGAGGGCCATCATTCCAGACCCCAGAATGGTAGATCCACTGACAGCTTGCACGATGTGCCTGGAAAAGCTGTAAAAACTCAATACCAGCTCATGAAAGCAGCTGGGGCCGGGGGGCTATGCCCTGCAATGCCACGGGACAGAGCTGCCTAAGGCCATGGGAGCCTACCTCTTGCATCAGCATGACCTGGATGTGAGACTATGGAGTCAAAGGAGATCATTTTGGAGCTTTAAGATTTGACTGCCCTACTGAATTGCAGGCGGCCTGTAGCCGCTATGTTTTGGCCAATTTCTCCCATTTAAAACCGTTGTATTTACCCAATGCCTGTACCCCCACTGTAACTGAGAAGTAACTATCTTGCTTTTGATTTTACGGGCTCATAGATAGAAGAGACTTGCCTTGTCTCAGATAAGACTTTGGACTATGGATTTTTGAGTTAATGCTGAAATGAGTTAAGACTTTAGGGGACTGTTGGGAGTACATGATTGGTTTTGAAATGTGAACATGTGAAATTTGGGACAGGCCAGGGGCAGAATGATATGGTTTGGCTCTGTGTCCCCACCCAAATCTCAACTTGTAGCTCCCATAATTCCCATGTGTTGTGGGAGGGACCCAGTGGGAGATAATTGAATCACAGGGGCAGGTCTTTCCTGTGCTGTTCTTGTGATAATAAATAAGTCTCATGAGACCTGATGGTTTTTAAAAAAGGGAGTTTCCCTGCACAAGCTCTCTCTTTTCCCTGCTGCCATCTGTGTAAGATGTGACTTGCTTCTCCTTGCCTTCTGCCATAATTGTGAGGCCTCCCTAGCCACATGAAACTGTAAGTCCATTAAATCCTTTTTCCTGTATAAATTACCCAGTCTTGGGAATGTCTGTATCAGCCATATGAAAACAGACTAATACAGCGGGTGCAGGCCCCAACCCATTAACAGCTTTCTTACAAGTGTGAGGGTTCTTGGAGCTCCTTGCTTGTATCTATTAGCCACAATTTAAGGACAACAGGAAAAGTCCCAGCATGTGTCCTAGCATATACAGTATTTTAAATGAGACCATCTTAAACACTCCTCTATATGTGGTAGATGGCAGGAGACAGACTGTAGGTGACATTGTTCCCATGAAGACACCCAGGTGCTGGGACACAGGGACTCAGAAAGGCGGCTGTGGAATTGTTCCAGCTCTTGAGGTTCCAGTGTGATGGTCTTAGACAGAATGTGGCATATGACAAGACCAGGAGCCCCAAGGCCTAAGAGCTAATGAGCTCTGGTAAAACTGAAAGCCTGAGCTCTATAAGCTTGACTTTAAGGCACTCTCTAGGTTCATTTCCAGGTAGTTCTTCATTAGTATTTAGAAAATTTATGTCTCGTGTCAGCTTATTTCAAAATACTAAAAAGGATTTAAAGCTGTTGAGGGATTTTGTATTTTTTTTAAAAAAGAGCATTTTTAACAGACCAATAGGTACACAATATTTTAGCTGTGTGCAATGTAATATGTTGCTCTAGAGATGTCCTGTATTTCTGGTGACAGTACTTGAAACACAAAAACCAAGATGCATTGAACTATATGTACATACTTGTTGGGACAGTGGAACAGAGTATCTGAGATTGCGACTGTCCTCGAAGAGCTAGAACATGTGCTCATTGTTCCTGTGGAGGGCAGCCACCTCCCTTGACCCAGTTGCTCTGCTGGGCTCTAGGCTGCCAGTCCAAGGGATTTGAGAGCTGGAACAATACTGAATATTTAAGGTCTAATGGAACCTTAGTCCCATTCTCAGATGGAGAAACTGAGGCCCAAAGAGAAGTGTGTTGTCTGTAGTCATGTGGTTAATAAGATATTTAGATTTAATTCAGGGAAGTAAACACTGACTATGCATGTCTATAAAAAACAGCCAGCAAGAAAGTGAAAGTAATTTACCCAATCACTCAGATTTGCACTCATTTTTTTTTTTCTTTTTCTTTTTCTTTTTAGACGAAGTTTCACTCTTGTTTCTCAGGCTGGAGTGCAATGGCGTGATCTCTGCTCACTGCAACCTCCACCTCCTGGGTTCAAGCGAGTCTTCTGCCTCAGCCTTCCAAGTAGCTGGGATTACAGGCGTCCACCACCATGCCCAGCTAATTTTTTGTATTTTAAGTAGAGACGGCGTTTCACCATGTTGGCCAGGCTGATCTCAAACTCCTGACCTTCAGGTGATCCACTTGCCTTGGCCTCCCAAAGTGCTGGGATTACAGGCGTGAGCCACCACGCCCAGCCTGTTTTGCACTGGTTTTTAATGGTTGTCATTATCTCTGGCTGTGATAGTATTTTACAATTTATGAAACGTTTTCCTACCTGTGGTCTCAATCTTCTCAACATTCGTGCACGGTGGTGTATTAGTCATGCATTTGGCTGCAATTATCAGAAAACAACCACAGAGGGGGCTATTTTCTCACATAACAGGAAATTCGTAGATCGGTGTTTGTTGGTGGTGGTTTATCAGCTCAATAATGTTGGGGCTGACATCACTGTGATTCTTTACCCTGTGGTTGAAAGATGGCTGCTCTGGCTCCAGGTATCATATTCATTTTTCAAGTCAGGAATAAAAGAGACGACAGAGGTTGCTTCCCACAGCCCTGGGTAGAATTCTTCTTATTGGTTAGAAGTATGTCACAGGTCCACCTCTGGCTACAGAGAAGCTAAGTGACTTTTGTCTGGGGCTGGACACATTGCTGGCCCAAGAAAAACTGAGTTCCATCAGCAAGGCAACCAGCAGTGCCTGCCATAGGTGGACCTCAGCTGCTCCTTCTGTCCTGCCTGGTCAGCAGGGATGTTTGGCTTTGCTGCATTTTCATTTCCTTTTTCTGCACAAACCTATTTATATAATAACCTTCATTCCTCCTGTGATTACAGGGGAAGAAAATGCTCATTGTAGAGCCCTAGAAAATTCAGGAAAAAATAGAGGGTAAATAATCTATAATCTTATACCTAAAGATAATGACAAATGTTAACATTTTAGAGTATTTCCTTCCTGCAATTTTCCTTCCTGAAACATTTATAAATGATATTATATATTTATGATTGTATCATGCTATTTTTACTCAATAGTATATTGCATGTTCCCATGCCATTAAAGTTTTTCAAAGTAATAATTATTTGAATTTTTGCTATTTTTCTGATCACCAAAATAACACATACTCATTGTAAACATTAGTGTTTAGCATATGAGTATTTCCTATATTTCTAACTCATGAGAAAACCACTATAAATAGGAACTTTATCAGAATTTTAAAACTATTCCCACGTTATTGGACAATCAGGTTATTTCCAATTTTTATTATTAAATACAACACTTTGACAAATATACTTATACATGGATTTCTTTCACATTACTGATTATTTTCTTTGTGTAGATTCCTAGAAGTGGGATTACTGGGTTAAAGGCTGTGAACATTTTTAAAGCTCCTGATGCATATTGCCAAATTGCTTTCTGAAAGGACTGTGCCATTTATACTCTGGCCAGCATTTTATAAGCATGCCCAACTTACTCCAAACTCACCAGGATTTCAGAATCTCTTTCAGCCCTTTTGCAAGAAAGTAATGTGGCTTGGCAGAATGCATAGCAATCAGAAGTTCAACTAATTTTGACTAGTAGTCGGAAATCCTGATTTTAAGTTCTGAGTATATCAGAACTTGTGTGTGACATTGGGCAAGTCACTTTATTTCTCAGTTTACTTAAAATATGTTATGTAGTGTAGTAGACACTGTTGGTGATCTTTTCAATAATTACTTCCTCTTTATTCCATTGTAAGAGAACCCTGATCTGTTCAGATGTGTACCTCTCCTCTCTGCAGCCTTAGAGCTTCAGGAGATGCTGACCTCCACTTTGACGGGTGGACACTGATTAATATCAGCAGTGCTCATCAGACTTTTTGATCTCAGGCCCTTTTACAATCTTAAAAATTATTGAGAGACTTAAAGAAGGTTTGCTTATGTGGGCTGTATCTATTGATATTTACTGTTTTTGACCCTAAAATCGAGAAATTTAAAAAAGATTAATTAATTTAAAAATATCAACATATGGGAGGCTGAGGCATCCATATGGATCAAATGAGCCCGTGTGTTTGAGACCAGCCTGGGCAACATAGCAAAATCGTGTCCATACTAAAAACACAAAAAAATAGCTGGGCGTGGTGGTATATGCCTATAGATCCTCCAGCTTCGGGAGGCTGAGGTGGGAGGCTGAGGTGGGAGGATCGCCTGAGCCCATAAAGCCAAGGCTGCAGTGAGCAGGTTCACCCATTGCACTACAGCCTGGTGATGGGAGTGAGACCCTGTCTCAATTAAAAAAGATAATAACATATAAGCCCATAGTATGTTAATCTGATTCACATATTTTAATTAAAATAACTATATTTTCAAAAAAATTTAGTAAGTGTAGCAGTATTGTTACGCATTTTTGCAGGTCTTTTTACTGCCCAGCTTCAGAGAGGACACCTAGATTCTCATATCTGCGTCTACATTCAATCTGTTGTGAGCTCACACATCATGTAGTCTCTAAAACTTTGCTGTAAGAGAAGGAGGAAGAAAAACGGGATAATATTATGAAAATAATTTTGGCCTCATGGACCCCTTAAAGGATCTCGGGGCTTCCAGGGCCCCGAAACCACACTTTGAAACAGCCATGGTGACCCCCATTCCCTTTGCTAGTAATTGGTTCAGGAGTGGGCTAGTATGCTTTTCTTCGGGAGAGTGAATTTTCCCAAAGCAAACCAGCATCCTCTCCTAATTCCTCATTGGTCAAAATTAATTTTTGCTCCCAAAGGAAAGCATGAGAAATATGTTATTTTGCCTGTACGTGACATCAGGAAATGCTTCAGTGATTTTTCTTCCAGCCTGAGGCTGACGTCAGCCCATGTGAAAAGCAAAGGCCAGGGATGGTGTGCAGGCCACGCTGTGTCTCAGGGGCCGTGCTTGGAGTTCACCCTCGTGTGTGAGAGAGAAGATTGATTCGGAGAAGGCATGTTAACAAAATTTGGTATGAGGAAGTACAGGTGCTACACACACCATACCCTAAAATGAGGACTGGGGTAAGTGGAGGAGGTGTCTCTGCAGGCAGCAGGAATCGAGAATCCTGCTATTCCAGGCTGGGAAGCTGGTGACAGTGTTATGTGGTTGTGAATTAATCGATCCCACTCTTTTCTGCTAGACTTGGGGATGGTAAGTGCCCATTGAGAGCACTAGTGGAAATGGTTGAACACTTAGGATATTAGTGTGCACCTGCTATTATTTTGGTGGCCTTTGGTAGAGTCCTGTAAGAAAGTGACAAGCTTATGCCTGTCTTAAAGAAGAGAATGCAGGAATCTTATCTGCAGGAGATATTTGGACCCAGAAAATATCTACTAGCCAGGTCTCTCTTAAATACCTTCCTTTTTTTTTTTTTAATTTGAGATGGAGTCTCACTCTGTCACCCAGGCTGGAGTGCAGTGGCGCGATCTTGGCTCACTGCAACTTCTGCCTCCTGGTTTCAAGCGATTCTCCTGCCTCAGCCTCCTGAGTAGTTGGGATTACAGGCGAGTGCCGCCACACCCAGCTAATTTTTGTACTTTTAGTAGAGATGGGGTTTCACCATATTGGTCAGGCTGGTCTGGAACTCCTGACCTCATGATCTGCCTGCCTCGGCCTCCCAAGATGCTGGGATTACAGGCGTGAGCCACCGCATCCTGCCTCAAGCACCTTCCTTTAAGCTTCTCCACGGACACACTGGACAGGCTATGTTAAGATCAGCTTGGTGGTGGTGACTTCCTGCCTGAGAATATTCTGGATTGCCTCTAGGCAGAGGTCTCTAAACTAGCTCCAGGGAGATGGGCAGAGCCCAAAGGCCAATGATCAGGAGACTCAAAGCACATATATCCAGACAAAGTCTTTGATCCATGCTGAATAAGCCATGGAACTGACCAGAAACAAATGGATGGAAGCCTATTTACTTTTAAAAGAAACCGTAATCTTGGCCAAGAAAAGCCATGATATTTTTATTCTGTAGGGCAATCCCCACACCTTGAACCTGTGGTTGCTAAAGTTCTTTTAATTAATTTATTATTATTATCATTTTGAGATGAGATCTGTCTTGCCCTGACTGGTCTTAAACTCCTGGGCTCAAATGATTCTCCTACTTATTTTTAATTTTTCTCACAGTTTTGTAAGTTTTGGGAGGGGAGCTTAAGTTTTAACATTTTGTGATTTGCTGTATAAAGTCTGCATTTACCCTAATTATCCTTAATTATTTTGCAGATTTTGATATCATTATATCTCTGCCTTTTTCTTAGTACTAACTTTTTAAAAAAATCTCTTTAAGAAACTTTGAGCAAGATTCTGGCTGATCTCAAAGAATTATGGAATTTTAAAGCCGGAAAGGACCTGATATGACTATTCTCTAGTATTGGTTAAGTGATCTGCTTCATAAACTCATAAAGAGTGTGTTTATCGGGCCAGGCGCAGTGGCTCATGCCTGAAGTGCCAGCACTTTGGGAGGCCAAGGCAGACAGATCACCTGAGGCTGTGAGTTCGAGACCGGCCTGATCAACCTGAGAAACCCTGTCTCTGCTAAAAATACAAAATTAGCTGGGTGTGGTGGCACATGCCTGTAATCTCAGCTGCTCGGGAGGCTGAGGTAGGAGAATCACTTGAACCTGGGAGGCAGAGGTTGTGGTGAGCCGAGATGGCGCCATTGCACTCCAGCCTGGGCAACAGAGCTAGACTCCGACTCAAAAAAAAAAAGAGTGAGTTAGTATACTTCTAATGCAACATTTTGTATTGTAATGTGTATGAGTAAACCCACTCACAAAGAGTGAGTTTATTTAGTATACTTCTAATATGACTTTTATGTACCAAAATTATCTTTGAATGCAGTTTTCATGAAGATAACTGACACATAAGCTGGTGTTAATCTGTGCTCCGGTTGACCTCTGGTAACAGTCCTCTTTTTCTCTACCTTAATGTCGTCTTCCTGGTGAAGCTGACCATCAGCAGAGGACAAGGGTGCACTCTCTGAAGTGGCTATATCCCCTTCATAACTCCAACACTGGTCTGAGCACGGGAGATACTTAATGAATGTTTATCCATGAATGGGCTAAATGAATGGAGGCGGCCCAACTCATGAGACGCGTCCTCCTTTATGGCGAGGCATAAATAACACACAAATTCCAGAAACAGCAAGAAGGATACCATTCCGGTAAAGCGAAGAGACTTGTTTCTGGCCGGCATCTGCCAAAGTTGGTGCAGGAAAGAGGACAGCAATGATGATGATTTCTCAGAAAATGTTTTGTCCAGGCACGGATACAACTGCCCTGGGAAACAAAACCAAAGGTGCGGAGGCCAGGGGTCTTTCTGACCACCTTCCTTTTCCCCTACTCCAGTTTTTCCCTCTCTTCCCAGGCATGCTCATCAGCAGTGCACCCCAAGATATGGCTCAGAGTCCGAGAAGCTTTGGAATTTGGAAAGGGCCTGAATCAGTAGGACAGAAGAAAACAGAAGCAACATCTGGAGGCCTTGAATGTTATGTTGCAGACCTGGATTAGTTGTAAATTGTCTGTTTCCTTGCCAAGGAAGAGAGGCAGAGGCCCACATGGAAAAGTGGAAACTTCAGAAATCATGTGTACAAAACTTTGGGAGTCCTCAAAAAGTCCTAAGAGATACTCTTTGGAGCACACATCTGCTGATGTGAAGTTTTCAACAGAAATAAATAGAATGGAGGCACTACACAAGAGGCCGGTGAAGACCGGTTTTTTCAGTGTAATGAGGTCTGAGTGAAAGAAAAGTAAAAGAAAGTCTCTCAGGGTCCGGTTAACATAGGCTGTTTGATTTAGTTTTGATTGTTCAACACGTTTTCTTGCCTTCTTCGTAAGGGCCATCAGTGTGACCGTTTCTGAGAGATCTGCTCATCCTGGCTGAATTAAGGAGGACAATCAAGCATAAAAATCATGTAGGAATCTGGACTGATTCCTAAGAAAGCGTCAAGTGTTGAATAAGTCTGTTATAGATCACTTAGCTGAAACCCTTGGCACTTGGGATGGAATTTTTAAATTCATTAAGACGGTAAATGTCGAACTCTCCCAATTTTTTGTGTTTATAAAATTATGACTGATACTAACTCTTTTTTCCCCTCCACTTATGGAAGGCTTGAAGAAATTAAGGGTGACATTTAGCTTGAGGGTGTATGGGGGGAAAGCAGTGAAAGGGCAGGAGAGTTCCTGCACTCCCGTGAGTTCAAAGAGGAGACTGAAGCTCATTGTCATATAATTACAGGGAATATTGGGGGCAGCGTCAACATGCTGTCTCAGAGGCTCACATGTGGGCACCAGATGCAGTTCCTATGCGATCTGAAAAGCAGTATTGTGCCTGCATAATTAGAAATGACCTCAAGTGATTTATGCCCTCTGGGCCTCACTTTTCTCATATGCAAAAGGACGGGGCTGACTGGGACTATTTATTCTGTACTCAAGCTGGGCAGTTACCAAATATAACAGTATAACAGGCTGCATCACAGGTGAATGATTGGAAAATGATTCTGGATTTGAAATCCACAAATGACTCAAGTGGAAACCAGGCCTCAGTGTTTTTTAAGAGCCCCACAGGTTACTCTTAAATGCAGCCAGGTGGACAACCACACACCCAGGTGGTCTCTGTGGTCTCACACAGCAAAAGCTTCCAACGTTTACAGCTAATGGAATAATAGCACATGCATTGCAGTCATTTTTCCAGTTTGTGATGGACCTCTGAAGGGACACCTGTAGGAATGTGCTTATTTTATAACTGATGACCGGCAAGGATGCACTTTTTAAAAAGTTTGGAGGGGCTCGATTTCAGCTTGGGCCATCTAGTTACACTAATTCTTTTCCATGTGAGGGTGTACCCATGAATATGCTTCTTGTGGCCTGGAAAATGCTATGGCCAGAAAAGCATAACTGATTTAAGAAAATTTGATAATTTGGTTAGTAACGCAAGCAAGGAACTTTCAGGAATAATTCTCTAGGCCATCAAATCATCTTTGCACCTAGAATGTTTACTGAACGGCTGCTTTTCCTAGAAGATGTTGTCCCAGGTGTATTGTTTTAGATGGCTCTGGGAGTTCTCTCGAGCCCCTGTCAGATACATTCTACTGAAGAGAGACAGTCATGCGTCCGTGCTGGGATCGCTTTTCTCCGCCTCTGATACTGCCCGTGTTTTACAATGAAGACAGCACAGATCCGCCTTTGTTCCCACGCAGGCACTTCTGTCTCTAGCGTCAAAACAGTAACAGCTAAAGTTGATGACGTTCTTATTGTGTGCCAGGCATTGTGCTGGTGGTTTTTTTTTTTTTTTTTTTTAAATAGTTTGTTTTACCTCTGTTTTTTTGAGACACAGTCTCACTCAGTTGCCCAGGCTGGAGTGCAGCAGCGCAATCTCGGCCCACTGCAGCCTCCGCCTCCCAGGTTCAAGTGATTCTCCTGCCTCAGCCTCCCGAGTAGCGGGGACTATTGGCAGGTGCCACCACACCTGACTAATTTTTGTGTTTTAAATAGAGATGGGGTTTCACCATGCTGGCCAGGCTGGTCTCAAACTCCTGACCTCAAATGGTCCACCCGCCTCAGTCTCCCAAAGTGCTGGGATTACAGCCGTGAGCCACCGGGCCCAGCTTGTATTACGTCATTTAATCCTCCCAACCACTCTAGGAAACAGGCTGTATTCTATTATTACTCTGGACTGAATATTTGTGTCCCCTCCCCACCCAAATTCATATATTGAAATCCTAATTTCCAACGTAATGGTGTTTGAGGGTGGGACCTTTGGTAGGTAATCGGGGTTAGATGAAATCCTGAGGGTAGAACTCCCATGATGGGATTAATTCCTTTGTAAAAAGCGGAAGAGACACGAGATTGCTCGTGAGAACGTAACTGGGAAGAGGGCCCTCCCCAAGAACCTGACCACGCTGGTACCCTGATCTCAGATTTCCAGCCTCCACAACTTTAACAAACAGCTCTTCACTGTTAAAGCCACCCAGTAATGAGGTTTGTTATAGCGGCCTGAGCTGACCAATAGGAGTTGTTGTTGTTTATTGAGACAGGGTCTTGCTCTGTCACCCAGGCTGGAGTACAGTGGTGTGATCATGGCTCACTGCAGCCTCAAACTCCTAGGCTCAAGCAATTCTCCAACATCAGTCACCCAAGTAGGTGGGACTATCAGTGCATACCACCATGCCCAGCTAATTTTTTTATATTTTTTGTAGAGCTGGGTTTCACCATGTTGCCCAGGCTGGTCTCAAACTCCTGAGCTCAAAACAATCCATCTGCCTCGGCCTCCCAAAGTGCTGGGATTACAGGTGTGAGCCACCTGTAATTATTTTTATAGATGAGAAAACAAGGACTTAGAGAGGTTAGTTAAGCTTAACCCATCCAGAGTCATAGGGTTAGGAAATGAGAATCAGAACACCAACCAGGAGGACAGGCATGGTGGCTTATGGTTGTAATCCCAGCACTTTGGGAGGCCAAGGTGGGCAGATCATGAGATCAAGAGATCAAGACCATTCTCGCCAACATGGCAACACCTCATCTCTACTAAAAATACAACAATTAGCTGGGAGTAGTGGCAGGTGCCTGTAGTCCCAGCCACCCAGGAAGTTAAGGCAGGAGAATTGCTTGAAACCAGGAGGCGGAGGTTGCAGTGAGCCAAGATTGCACCACTGCAGTCCAGCCTGAGTGACAGGGCGAAACTACATCTCAAAAAAAAAAAAAAAAAAAAAGAAAAAAAACAACACCACCCAGGACTCTGACTCCCCAAGCTGTGCTTGCGTTGCTTCCCACAGCCCAGAATGGCTTCTCACTCAGATCATCTAGCTGCCTCCCATCCAAACCCGCTTGTCAGGATCCGATTCAAGACTCCCCATGAGACCCATTATTCCGGTTTCTCAAACCCAGCCTGAGTGTGCCTCCTGCACTGTGCACTCAGCAGTGATCGGACGCTGCACTTGACCTCTCCTTCAGCATTGCTCAATGTCCGTTTCAAGGATGGACTTTTCATGTGGCAGGCTCCCCTCCATCCATGTGCTGTAAGCCTCCTGAGGGCCTGGACTTAACTTTCTCTTCCCTCCACTGCCCAGCTCAGAGCTAGACCCAGCACATGTTTTAGGAGATAATTGAATAAATGAATAGATTGACAAATCTTCTAGGTTCCTGCTACCAGAGAAAGAAACACCAAAACACCAACTACATCCTTACCTACATTGATTAATTTCTCATGTTTATTGGGCTCTTATTGTGAGCCCAGATAAGAGCTCCTCCCACATTCTCTCTAAGCATTTTCTCTTCCCCAGTTCTTTTTAAGTTGCCCCAAAATGTACTTTTCTGCCTTATAAAATCAAAGGAGCAGTTGAATGCAGACTTCATTTTCTGAAATGTGTGCTTTCTATTATAAGCGAGATCTTAGTAAATCTGAACAGACAAATGTCAAAATCGAGACCCAGAGAAGCGAGGCAAATTGCCCAACGTCATATGGCCAGTAAGTGTCAAAGCCAAGGTTAGACTGTGGGCCTCTGACAAAGTTCAAACCCTTTTTCTCGGTACTGTGAAATGTCTCCACTTTGAGCGGCAGTTAGCAGAGCAGGGCCTTTGACCTGTGTGCTTTGCTAGATTTCTGCCCTGGGTTATCATAGTGCCTCCCCGGGTCCTGGATACAGAGAGCCCCCTACTCAGCATGTGTGATGTGGGCAAGTCACTGCCATCTTATTTTCTTCTGCAAAATGATGAATCTCTATTAGATTGATTCTAAGGCTACTGTCAGCTCTATGCATTTAATTCTGGTAACAAATGATTGTGTTTATCACTTCTCATTCTTATATTTTCTTAAAATAGATAAAATGTAAAAAGTATGCTATCATATAGAATACATAAATATTTAGGAGGGTGCAAAAGTAATTGCGGCTCTTGTCATTGCTTTCAATAGCAAAAACCATAATTATTTTTGCACCAACCTAATCAAATATATTCTGCTGCTATTAGTAATGACTGGTATGAACATGTCTGAATCCCCAAAAGAGCTGTGACAATGCCTGACACGCACTGAATGTTTGCTTCATGCCGGGCACTGTTCTAAACACTTGAGATCTGTAGTCAGCCCTCAGTATTGTGGGTTCTGTATCTGTGGATTCAAGCAATCGCAGATCAAAATATTCCCAAAAGACCAGGTGCGGTGGCTCATGCCTGTCATCCCAGCGCTTTGGGAGGCTGAGGCGAGCAGATCACCTGAGGCTGGGAGTTCGAGACCAGGCTGACCAACATGGAGAAACCCCGTCTCTACTAAAAATACAAAATTAGCCAGGTGTGGTGGTGCATGCCTGTAATCCCAGCTACTCAAGGAGAATCGCTTGAACTTGGGAGGCAGAGGTTTCAGTGAGCCAAGACTGCACTCCAGCCTGGGCAACAAGAACAAAACTCTGTCTCAAATAAATAAATAAATAAATAGCCATCTGTACTGAAAACATACAAAACAGTTTTTCTTGTCTTCACTCCTTCAGTGATACAGTGCATGACAACTACTTACGTAGCATTTGCATTGTGTCAGGTATTACAAGTAATCTAGAGATGTTTAAAAGTATACGGGGTGGGGGAAATGTGCATAGATTATATGCAAATACTGTACCTTTTTATATCAGGGACATGAGCATCTGTGGATTTTGGTATCCAAGGGAGGTCCTGGAATGCATCCCTCATGGATGCTGAGGAAGGGCTGTATTTCCTGGTTTAAGTCATAGAACAACTCTATGAGGGAGGCACGAAGGATCACATTTATTTTACAGGTAGGGAAACTGAGTCTCAGAGACCGAGCCGCACTAACTCAGGGTAAATGACTTACCCGAGATCAGACAGGTAGGAAGCTGTGAGGCCAGGACGTGGACCCAGGTGGTCTGTCTCTAGGGACTGTGCCCTCATGCCCCAGCTCCCTGGCCTCGCCTTGGGTGCAGGGACTGGGCACTAGACTCCTTGGTGTCCCCACACGGCAGCTAACAGTGCTGAGCACACAGAGGCACAGAGTCAGAAAGTGAACTGGGGTGGACTGAACGGAAAGGGAAAAGCGGCTGGTTGTGCGTGACTCCCTCACTGGCGAAGCTTCCAGTACCGGTGCCCCAAGGCAGCTGTGAGCAGCGTCCTAAGAACCTCTAAGAACTGAGTGGGTATTTGGGGTATGCTCAGCCTCCAGGGGAGATGCAGGCGTGTTGGTCCCTGTCGGTTCTTTCCAGCTGAAGGATTCAGTGTTCTGCTGATTCCTAGAGCTGTTGGCTGAAAGGGAAATATTTACGGTCAACCACAGCACGGGAGTAAAGGTGACAGGAATCATGCGTGTGTTTGGCCTGATGCTTATCTTGTGGACCACCCAGTGACAGGCAACCATTTGCTAGCTTGTCATCAACAGCACAGGGCTTGCCCCAGCAGCTTCCTTTCCAATTACTCACAGCTACTGTAAGTGGGGGAGAATGAGGGCACAGGGGGGAAGGGAGCCGTGTCCTGAGTGCCACCATGGCAGAAGGCCAAAGGGGTCTCCGAACTATCAAGATGAGACTCTCGAAGCATTTGTTCCCTGGACTGGAAAGTCTGGAGGCCCATTGCCCCACGCCCAGAGCCACTCTAAGTGCTCACCAACACCACTTACCTCCCAACTACTTCATCCCTGGACTCCAAGTGTATTCATCTATTCACTTATTCTTCCAGTGCAAGTTTTTTAAATGAGCACCTATGGTGTGTCAGCCAGTGGGTTTGGGGTCGGAGATACAGAGATAACTAGCACTCAATCTCTGCCCTCAAAAAGCAACCAGCAAGTGGGAGAAGCTGGCGAGGACAGAGGTAACGTTGGAGCAGGGCGAGAAATGTGTGCAGAGAAGGAAGGGAACCAAGACTAGAAGTAGGGCAGCCCCTGAGCTATCCAGTGTGGGGTCCTCGCCATGTGTATGTGTCGGCGGGGAGCCTGGCCATGGTGCAGCGTCAGCTCCCAGAGGGAGCCAGCCCTGAAGTGTGTTTTGCAAATCTCCACTCAGCACTTGACAGTCTGGCTCCTCTGTCAACACTACACACATGACTTTATGGGCAAGTGCAGAGAAGGGTCCTAGAGGCCTGCAGTGTATATAGGGCACAGCACCAATCATGGAGGACTTCCTGACAGAAGTGAGACCATCCACAGAATTCAGTGGAGCGTCTCCGTATCACTGCTTCCGGGAAAGCCCCCACCCCTGCCACCCAGTGTGGGCTATGCCTGAAAGCAGCCTGTGTCTGCATGAAGTGGCACTAGCTTTCAAGAGTGGAAGACTCCACGCAGGTCCAGTGACTCTTGTAGCTGGGAATGGTTGGATGTGATGATTGTCAGAGAGGATTCTGGCGAAGGGCACGTTGGAGAGCAGCTGGCATGGCTGACAGCGGTGAGTCCTGTACAATTAATTAGTAACAGAGCTGTGTAGAACCATACTGAAGCCTCAGGCAAGAGGAAAAATCAGTCATGCCAATTGTCTTTCTTTAAAATGTTGAGATTTTTTCATTACATTTTAATGCAATACCCAAGGCTACAATTTCTCTCTTGCTTCACCCTCATCGTGGCCCTCATAGCTGGAAATCTGCATAATCTCATTCATCTGGCCCTGACTTGGTGGCAGTATTGCTGAACAGACCCACCCTGTCATCAAGGCAAAGCCCCAGGATGCAAGCTTATCAGGCAGTGACCAAACTCAGGCCACTTCTCACAAGACCTCCTCACGAAAAGCTGCTGAGACACGGGCAGCTGCCATGTGACAGATTCTGCCTACCCTCACCTCACCTGCATTTGTAGGAATTATCTGCTTAAGTGATTGCAGAGAGAACATGAGGACAAAGGGCAAATGCAGACCTTTTGAGAGCCCCAGAAATCACACTTGTGTGGGCAGCTCATGCTCCTTCTGTGCGCTTGGGAAATAAATTCTTGAGTCAAGATGTTCTCACCCTCTGGGGCCGAGCACTCATCCCTTGGCCCCTGTCCTCCCCATGAATCTCCTGCTTACAACAAATTACTTCCCATGGATCAGAGCTCAGCAGAGATGCCAAGAGCCCCGCCCTAAAGATGCTTCCAGCAAGGGACCTGGTGTCAGGGTGACAAGGCAAGTCTCCTACTGTACCTCCCTCTGCCACGGCCCCAAAAGGGCTGTCATGCTGGGGGTTCAGACTGTCGAGAACGTAGTCAGTGTGGCAGGAGAAAAAGTGTAGGTTCTTCTGAGTCCTGCCTGACTTAGATGCAGGATTCCTTGAGGCTCAATATTCTGGGCTTACAGGCGGGCCGAGAGCTTTCAGTTGTGTGTGAGGCTGTCTTCTGAGCCTCTGTAACCTCTCCCTGCAGCCACGGACGATGCACACGGAAGGAGCATGAGCTGCCCAGAGCAAGTGTGATTTCTGGGGCTCTCAAAAGGTCCGCGTTTGCCCTTGTCCTCATGTTCTCTCCCCAATCACTTAAGCAGATAATTCCGACAGGTGAGGTGAGGGTAAGCAGAGTCTGTCACTCCACAGCTAGAGCAAAGAAACTACTAATGCATGTCAAGAATATTCATATACCCTATAATCCCAGCACTTTGGGAGGCCGAGG
>NW_022437026.1:5700956-5702267 GCF_009761245.1 Sapajus apella
AAGAATATTCATATACATCATTTGACCCTTAAATCCACACTGTGCAGCTTATACTATCATCTTCATTCCATACAAGTAAATAAAGCTCAGAGAGACCAGCTGATTTTCCACCAGCTGGGTGTGAGTTGAGATTGAAACCACATCTTCTTTGTGTCTGTTTCCTATTCTTTTCACTTACACTGACACTGCTTAAATTTGTAAGGATAAAGAACCGATATGGGGAAGGAAGGGTAGAAAGGAAGAGGTTTCCGAAGGATGCGGAGGGGTGAGGAGGCAGGTCTACCAGGTGAAACACAGGACACCCAGGGAAATTTGAATTTCAGGTAAAGAATGTTTTTTTCCGTGGCTCACACCTGTAATCTCGGCATTTTGGGAGGCTGAGGGGGGCAGATCACGAGATCAGGAGATCGAGACCATCCTGGCTAACATGGTGAAACCCCGTCTCTACTAAAAATACAAAAATTAGCTGGGCATGGTGGCATGTGCCTGTAATCCCAGCTACTCAGGAGGCTGAGGCAGGAGAATCACTTGAACCAGGGAGTCAGAGGTTGCAGTGAGCCAAGCCAAGTTTGTACCACTGCACTTCAGCCTGGCGACAAAGTGAGACTCCATCTCAAAAAAAAAAAAAAAAAAAGAATAAAACTTAAAAAATATAAATAAGCACCAAATATTCCATGAAGGCATACTTGTACTAAAACATTTTTCATTGTTTATCTGAAATTCCATAATTCAGCTATTGTATTTGTATTTGCTAGGTCTGCAATCGTACGTGAGGAGCATGCAAAGCCCCACCGTAAAGGATCCTGAAAGCAGACTTCATGGAATTCAAAGTACACGGTCAAGCTAAGTCCACGTTTCTCTCCGCAGTGTGTGTGCACACGAGAAACCGTGGCAGGTCTCAGGTCAGGGAAGGAGAGAGGGGCCTAAGAATTCAGCCTGCTGCCACAGCAGGCACGAACCTTGACGACGTTATGCTAAATGCAATGAGCCAGGCACGGGATGACACACACCGCATCATCCCACTCCTATGAAGCACGTGGAAGACTCACGTTCATAGAGACTGCGAGGGGGGTGGTGGTTGCCAGGGGTTGGGGGTGAGAGGCAATGGGGAGTTAGTATTTAACGGGGCAGAGTTTCAGTTAGGAAAGGTGAAAAAGTTCTGGAGAGCGCTGGTGGTGACAGTTACACAACATGGTGAATGTAGGCGACATCGCTAAACCGCAGAGTCAAACATGATTAAAAGTGCAAATTTGAGGCCGGGCGCGGTGGCTCATGCCTGTCATCCCAGCACTTTGGGAGGCCGAGGAGGGC